>NW_026875306.1:0-10321 GCF_032173495.1 Musca vetustissima
TAAATGCCAATTAAAAGTTTGTTCGATAGCATTTTTATCACCTTTTCCTGTCAGAGAATTTTTGCGAAAAACAAAATTGTTTACACACTTCTTCATTTGTTGGCTGCCTGCATTATTGCTGAAGGGTATTCGTAGTCATCAACAGCAGAACTATTTTTCGATAACACAAATGAACTAAAAGTTTGACATAATTTCATAGGAAATTGATATTACGCATAATTTGAATCATATTTTTTTTAAGTAAATAATTGTGTATTAGTGAGGGTATTTAATGACAACGGAAGCCAATTAATGCGAACATTAATATTAAGCTTGGGAAAATGCATTATGCTGAATCGAGACGGAAATTTTTATAATTCGTTATTAAGAAAAATATTAATATTTGAAAATATGAAGCAGTTGAATTCAATTTACAGTAACCAATTTTAACAGTGGTTTCGGAATTTTAGATGTGTAACAAAGTCAAACTATTACTAGACCACCCTAACGTACATAGTATAGGAAAATAATTAATTATTCATTTACATAATTAAAATTTGGGTTCGTTTTTGCATCGCAACTAAATAGCAAACGAAAATATAAAGAATTTATTAGAAATATGTTTTTGAAATTTAAATTAACTTCCGCTTACAGCATTCAATATTAATGGCAGCAGAAGGTTTGGTTTTGCTTTTTCATTTATGATTTGTATGGGGAAAATAGAAAAACTACAAATTTCTCTTTTTTGCGATTAGAAATAACAAAAATATTGATGCTCTTAAATTATCTTTAATATAAACATATCGTAATCGAAAGTCTTCCCAAATAAGTCAGTGGGTGCCAAGTCAGGGTTGTATTGCGGATGACCCTTCAATTCAACGATTTCGCATTGTCATGGTGCACCTTCTATTGTTCGTTTTTCGAAAACTTCAGGAAAACAAATTGTGATGCACCACTAAGAATCGACCTCAAAGTGCCCCTTCCCCGAAAAAACTCATGTTCGAAGACACATACGTCATTTTACTCTTCACCACACTGTGGTAAAGGGTATTATGTCTTTGTGCATATGTTTGTAACAGCAAAAATAATCGAGGTAGACCTATGGTTCCTTTTGAGAATATGCATAGAATCACTTTCTAAGTCGATTTATGCATGTCCGTCCGTCCGTCTGTCCATGTTAAATTGTAAACAAGGTACAGCATTTATGATCCGAATTGGATGAAATTTGGCACAGCTCATTTGTTTGGCACAAGGACGAACCCTATTGAAATTGGGAAAAATCGGTTCAGATTTAGATATATCTCCCATATATATTTTCGTCCGAATTAAGGTAAATGGTGCACCAAAGTCTCTATATATCTTTCGATTTGCACGAAATTTGGCACAGCGTAATGAATAAGGTCACGAATGATGTGTGCAAAGTTTCGCGAAAATCGGTTCAGATTTTGATATAGATCCCATATATAGCTTCGCCCGATTTTAGGTAAATAGTCCACTAAAGTCCCTGGAAATCTTTTGCTGTGCACGAAATTTGGCACAGAGTTATGAATAAGATCGAGAATGATGTCTGCCAAGTTTCGCGAAAATCGGTTCAGATTTAGATATAGCTCCCATATGTATTTTCATCCGATTTAAGGTAATTGGTGCACCGAAGACCCTATATATCTTTCGATTTGCACGAAGTTTGGTATAGGGTACTGAATTAAGTCTAGAATGATGTTGATAAGCTTCGTGAAAAGATCTATAGCAAGCCGATTGACACAACGTATTGATGTTATATAAATTAATCTCTGGCAAGTTTCCCTGAAATCGGTTCAGATATAGATTTGTAACAAAACGCGTCGTCTGTTAGGATACATATGTAAAATATTCCCAAAGTGGTGAAGGGTATCATATAGTCGGACCAGTACGACTTTACTACTTTCCTTACTGGTTTTTTATATAACAATGTTGTCAAGGTATTATGAGTTTATTCTTTTGCTTTATGTAGGAACGATAGCGAAAATAAAAATATTTTTTTGCCTAGGTCTATGACTTATAGAAAAAATTTTATTATAATTATCATTTAATTAAGTCGAATCGATCTAGCAACGGCTTTGTGTGTATTATAATTTGTAAACACAGTTATCGACCAATCGTCACAAAATTTTGCATGCAGGTTCGGTTCAAGCCTACGAGATTTTTGTATGATTTTTTGGTCACTATTGAGTCTATAATAAGGACAGGATCTTTAAAAAAATTTACACGAAGAAGGAGATCTGACCATGGTATATGCCTGGCCCTTTACATGATAATCAGTCAATGTTTAGCGGCAAATAGACCCAGACTATGTGTGAAAAACGGTAAAATTTGCATTCTATGACGTTTATATTACCCCAGAAGGGCATAGATAGAAAAATTGGATTGTTTCATGTGCTCGGACGTAGGAGTTTTACGTAAATATTTACAGATGTCTACATATTGAGATATCTGATATTTTTTAGTATTACCATTACCGCACTAGAGGGCATAAATTTCGCGCTGACAGCTTTGAAATTTTACTTGAAGTTCCGGTTATGGCCAAGGACGACCCCTATAATTTTCGGTGATCATCGGGCGATATTTATGGAATTACATGGATCGCGTTTTTTCAAGTTGCTATTTATGAAATAATAACAAGCCGAGCAGCACAATGCGAAATGCCGAAATTTGCACCCCGGAAAACAAGATTCGACAAATATTCCAGGGTAAGCAGCTGTTGACCTCTTATCAGTCAAGATGGTGTAAATGTCGCAAAATATTTCCGTTATAATTGTGTAGGGTATTATCGTCGTTTTCGAAGAAGTGAGGTCTAATCACAACTTCGGACCAAAGAGCGCACCAAACATTGATTTTTTTCTGGATGTAATTGCCTTCATTCACTTAAATTTAAATTTAAAAAATTTTCAATGGGCTGGTAAATGAATACAAATGCTTGTTAAGGTTTGTAACTCTGCACATATATAATTGAAGATTTAAAAGATTTGATGGCGGGCATGATAACTCCTCACTAAAATTAACAAAATGGTAGACCTTTGAAAAAATATTTTTCGGAAAATCGCCGATTTTTTACCAAAAACCATGTTAAAAAATAAGGAAGATCTTCACCGATTGGCTTTATCCTAGTTCATACGAGAGCTATACACTCCCAGAGAAACGTTGCAAAATTTGGAACCGCTTGGATTATTAGTTTTTGAGTTATCGTGCCCGTCATTCGCAAAAAAATGTTTAGAGAAAAACGCGTTTAAAGTTTGAGAAGCCTTTCAGCCGTCACTTGATGCTGACACAATAAATCTATATCTTCTATCTATATCTTCAAGAGTTCTTGAGATTTTCACTTGAAATTTTGTAGAGACATTCTTTGATCAGCGTAGATTCGAATTATATCAACAAAAATTTTGACCCCGAGAATGGGGGGGTCCCCTTAATGTAATGGTATAAATAATTTGAGGATCCTCAGAATACCATACGTACCGAGTGTTTCATTGCTAAAGAATATTTTGTTTTTTTTTTCTTTCGAAAAATTGCCGACATTGTGAATGTCCAGCTCGTTTCAGTCTTTATATGAGCTTTTTATGGATGTAGACGTAGATCTTAATGCCAAATACACCATAATGTACCGTAAAACAGTCCTCATTCCCGAGAACGACGAGGAATCGATACATTCGGACCATCGGCAACACTATCACTTGCAGCAGCGATATTTTCAGCATAACGAGCAGCATATGGCAGAATGGTTGTTCCATAAGCCGAGTTTAAAAAATATTTCCAGGGGCGTCGGTCTTGTGCGCAGATCATCCAATTTGAAAGACAATTCCTCGATATGTTTTCTTCTACTTGATATTCGATCATTCGTGGACTTCCCCTTCTGCGTAAACCATCACTTGGCTCGCTTTTATATGACTTTTGAGCTGGGGCATCTTCATCCATTATCACAAGATGACCTAGGCAAGCAGTCGCTGCAGCTCGATCCGTCTGGCTATGTCGATGTCTGAGAATAGATTGTATAGCTCGTGGTTCATCCGACGGCGATTTGCACCGTCGACGCAGATCGGCTCATAGTTCTTTCGGATAATTTTTCTTTCAAACACTCCAAGAGCTGCCTCATCTGCTTGGGTCAGTACCCATAATTCAGATCTATAAAACAACAAGGGTAATGTCAGTGTCTTGTAGAGTGTGAGTTTGGTCTGGCGAGAGGTGGCCTAGCTATTGAGTTGCTTACTCAGACCATAGTAGCATCTGTTGGCCAACACTATTCTCCGCCGGATTTCACAGCTGATGTTATTAGTTTTGTTTATGGCGGTACCGGGGTATATAAAATCGCTCACTACCTTGAAGCTGTAGTTGTAATCGTTACAGTCTCTTTAAATTTCTTCAAAATTTCGCCAACTGTTTGGGTAGTTGGACGATTATTTAAACCATAATCTCCTCTTCAGCCACGATATGTGGCTGTGGCAGAAGGTTTTCATAATTTTTATGCATGGTGAGATTGTTAAGCGATCCTTTTTCGTCCTTGTCATAATTTCAAACGAGAAGAAAACAATAGGGTTAAATAGGTTTGACATACGTCGAATTCCAGACCCATACATTTGAAACCACGAAATTGATAATCCTTTATTTAAATTGTCTTTGGAGATCCCATATAATAAACACGAGCATTTATATATCAGAATAATACACACCTACACCACGATTAAATCGCGGGACGCCTTAACACCAGATTATATATACATTTCGCAGAAGAGAAGTTGTCGCCTGAGATTTTGGGTGTGACTTTGACTGGTTTTCATAGAAAGGGTCATGCTTATTTTATGGTCAAATAACCAGAAAACAGAAAGAGTATTTACGTCTACGAAAGATTTTTTATTAAATTCCCATAGTATTGCATCCATTCCAAATGGCTGCAATTCGACATACAGAAAGTCCCTGCAACACTGAAGTTTACTTTAGGTTCTCCTCTTTTGATGAAACACCTGTATAATGGGTCCCTCTCAGTTTAGGCATTTTAATTCCCAGCGAAACTTTTAAGTTAATATTGCTGCAGGCTGATATTAAAACACCTAATCATAAAACATGTTCCATAAAGACTTGTAGATCATCGCAGAAATGTACAGGACTGTATTTTTTTTAATAGCTCTAGCATTGTAAATAAAGAATAATTTTTAGTAACGTGGAGATCCCCACCATAATAGATTTGTGCGTTAAATTTGTTAATCGGTTATCGGATTATGGGAATTTTTCCATCTGCGGTTTTAATATACTCACCGAGGTCTTTCACCCTAATAGGAAATTTCCAACCTTCCAAAATCGTGTTGCACAGTGTAAGAAGTCGTATTTTTATAGAATACCAATAAGAGGTCGCCTATGTATAGAAAACCGATACAGTTATCTTCTTAATTTTTTTTGCTATATTATCTTTCATATTATTTCTCTCAGTGTACATCCCTACAGATTATGCCTCTCATATCCGTTAGTGTGGTTACTTTTACTTCGTTTATCCGCCATTTCCTCTAATGACGTACGTTGGCAGCGCTTTTGCAATGGAGTTAGCATTTTTTTCTATTCCTGTTCCTGCATTTTTGTAGTCTTCGCTGATATATGTAGGTTGGTCGGACGACGTCTGTCTTCCTTCGCATGTAGCTGTCATTAACAAATTGCTTAACTGACACATTGCAGTGTAGATAATGTTCCATAAATTGAGAAGTGATACTGTGTAGCAGTAGTTGTGTGACTACTCTAAGATACTCGTGTTTTATTTCATCTGAACAAAGTGATGTGCAGTAAAGTAAAGGCGGTGCAAAAATCCATAAAAACATTCTTGTGTTTAAATTTCCACTTTTTTATTTCTATTTTAGATTGCCAAGCAATCTTCTATCGCATAGATATGATATACGAACGTGATTGATGGGAAAGTGTGAATGGAAGAATGAAAAAAAGGATGCTTATGACTCAATTCTCTTTTTTTTTGCAACATTGAATTGAAATTGGTAGTGATAAATTTAAGGTTATATTTTTCAGTTTTGTAGAGTACTGATTAAAAAAGTTATATATTTCAGAAGAATAATGGAAGATAATTTGTTTATGAATGACCGATATATAGAATTTTATTGAGAAAACAATGGTTGAAATAGTATCTTCTCATTGAAGACCTAAATTCGTAATTAAATAAATCATGGACGAAAAAAACAGACAAGGATTCGATATAGAAAGATGATATGTTTTGCAATAGTATTCCTCAGTAGATTTGATTTAAAAAATATACAGGATGTTATCTATCAATGAAGTTCGATAGGTCTCGAAGATTCGTGGCCTATAGGAGGCCCTCCATCTATAGAAGACCGACAGGAGGTCTAGAACATGATGATTGATCTACATAAGATCTACAGCAGGTTCTCTATCTTAGAAGTATATAGATTCTTCTTTCTTCACTAAATGACATTTAAAGATACAGATAGGCACTCTTCTATCTATAGAAATCGGATCTTCTATTTACAGAAGACGGATATAATATCTTATATTCATAGAAGAACTATAGAAGGTCCTTTGTCTGTAGACGGTATTGTTTTATTCCATTTTGTTTATATCGAAGATGGTTTTGCAAGGACTTTTAGAAACCTACATTCTGAATTACAGCCACATAAGATAGAAAATGCCGATATAAAAATTAAAAATTGTCTGTGAAGTTGAACTATACTGAAATAGTATAAAGATGGTCTTTTATTCTCTCTAAATATCTAAAATTTAGAAAGACTTTTATTTTGAAGCTATACCAAAAACATGGACGTATCTTAAAACAAATTTTTTCTATGGGGTCTTTTCCTAAATTATCTATGTTTTGATTAGAAAATTCTGCTAGAATCTTCAAAGTACATACAATTAGGCGGAAGTTTTATAAGGGGTTTTATGAATAAACATGTATCTATAATTTGTATATGGATTGAGCATTTTCTTATATCTCCCAAGAAGTCAGAATGACAAATAATTCACAAAATGCGGCAGAAATATTGCGATTTCATCCTGACTGGCTCAAATTAATTTATCCTGACTGACTCAAATTATACAGAAAAAAGTAAATTTTTTGAAATAATTATTAATATTAATATTGGTCTTAGACCCACATTTTGGCGAATATCAGAAAATTACTGTCAAATTGCCTCCCCCAAACTCGTTTGTAGGCCCATATGCCTAACATGAAATATGAAACAACCAAATAGCTCTATGTCCTGCATATCCTCACGAACACTACCCATGAAGTCTTGAATCGACGCTGGGCTTTTGGTGATGATTTAAAAAGCATAGACGATATTTCGAAAGTCTATACTTAGAGCTCAGCGGATGCGTTAAACGTCAACGCTTAGGGCTCAGCTGATGATTTTAAATACACGTCTAAGATTTAGAGATACATTTTATCTTTAAGATTTCAATACAAAAGTTGTATGCACGTAGTCGTCGAAATCGGATAGTTCTTCGAAAGGAAAACATATTAGAGTTTCCATCCGAATTCAGATAAAAAATTATTAAGAAATTTTGAGGGAAATTTATATTTTCGAATAGAAATCTAAGCCTAGGGTTCAGCTTAAAAAATATGCGCCTAGAGATTAGATGATGATTTAAAGGTCTACGTTTAAGGTACAGCAGATGATTTCAAAAAAAGGCTCAGCTAATGTTTCCAATGACCTCGCCGGAAAATACACCGCAACACTATGAGAATGAAGTCTCCTAAAAATAACCTTTGGGTTTCCGAACCTCAGATGCGAGGTTTTATCCTATTGTCGTAGCCACATGTTGGAAACAGACCTCATCTGCCAAGACTAGTTTTCGTTCGAATTCCCATTTCTAGATATTTTAAAATATTCGGGTTAGGATTTCTTGAAAACCTTGCTATTACTGAAGTAAATGTGAACAATATTTTTGTCTGTTTTTGTAATCCTATAGTTAGGTTTCATACTGTCAAGGCTGAAATTAAGGCTGATTTTCGAGTTTGGTCTATTTTAAGAATTATAGTAAAACTTTATGGTGAATCTTCGATATCCCCGTATTTAATGAGTTTTCAATTATTTCTGGAAAATGGAACCGGACAGACCTTCAGCGTGGCGATTGAGGATTTACAAAACAGACAAAAACATTGCTTACATCTATACCGAACTCCGATTATTTTCAAATCTCTAAAAATGGAAGAATATTGAACCCTTTTTTTAGGTTATTCCCTTTTCCCAGCTTTTTATTCCCTTTTTTATAATCATAAGACCCAAGTCTTTTTGGAGAATTTGGAGTATAGACGTCTGTACCTAATTCAAAACTATGGAAATTTAGTTCTTCAACAGCAATAATTTCAAATGTTCGCAACAAAACTTCTGCAAAAACTAAATTTATGTATTGCGGTCCGACACGGTGTATTTTTGTTTTACGAATTGTGATTGCAAGATTTTTATAATTTTTCTAATGAATTTTATAAATTTTTGGTGCTGTAGAATGGTGTGTCGTTTTATTTGTTGACAAATTCCTTCATATATACTACAGGGTTTCGGAATGAACATTGAGCGTCAATTTACCTTATGGTGAGAGCGAATATCTAATCAAAAGTTCATATATCAAAATAAAAATGTCCATCGCGGTATACATTAATGCTGTGGAAATGTGTGCAGAACTGTGGGCAAACCTTACCAACTGAAATCAAATCATAATCGTATCAATCATTGTAACATTATTTGGAAAAATGTTTTATCACAATAAAATTAAAATCTCTTAGCAGCCACCAACATTATGAGCATACACATATACACTCGTATGTATATTATTTATAGTTGCATGTGGTAGTTTCCAACTGAGCAATTTCATTTCCATAATCATTTCTATTTTCACATTGTTTTGTTTCACGAACAAAATCATCTACGTCATTAATGCTGCATTCCGAACAATACGAATAAATCGGAATACATCATCGTCATCACCATTAGAAATCATTAACATTGAAATATGGGTGTCGAATGCCAGAAAACTAAAAACGGGGAAAAAACTAACACTAACATTTGCTTTCATTTGTTTATTAGTACCGTAGGGGATTTTATTTTATTTTTTTTTGCAATTCGTACAAATGTGTTAAACATGGTAGCAGCAACAGCAGCTACTCTGATGAACTGGGTGTTATTTTTGGGGTTTCAATTATTTGTATGTTTCAATATTGAACAAAAAAATCCCTGAAATAAATCGATATTTGGTTATTTAATTAAAATTATGATGTACATATGTACAGATGTAAGTTATGTAAATGGAAAAAGTGTGTACATGTGTTTGCTTTGTTGCATTTGAGTTTTTTTGTTATAAATACATTAGGCGGATTATGGAAGTAGTAAAAATAATAATTATGTGAACTAAGAGGTATATATATATATATATATATATAAATTTAATATTTTAAATTTGATTTAATATTTAGGTTTTTTTAATAAAATTTCGATTATTTGTTTATTGTTCATTTTAAAGCTTTAGAATTGATAAATTATATAAATTTTCATAATTCACCGTCTGATATATTTAAAACATATTTCGTTTTTATTCCACCCACTACAAGGTGAACACAGTTCAAAAGAGTTTTGCATTATCATGGATTTTGTGCCATGATAAGGCACCATGATTCAAGGAAATGATTATCAATTTGCTTATAAAATTCTTGATAATTTTATTTTTAAAATTATTTTGCATTTCCTGTTCACTTTTTGTTTCTTATAACACCTACTGGTGCTAAATATATTATTCGAGAAAAGACAATCAAATCAACGTATTTTCTTCGTTGAAAGAAAAAAGTTTTTCCCACTGGAATAAACACTTCCTACGCAACACTCAATATATAAAATTTTCACGATAAATATTGGATTGGATTCTATTAAAAGCGGAAACATGGTCGTTCAACGCAGCATCCGTGGAATACATATTAAATGTATTTGGGGTTGGAGTGCTTAAAGTTAAACCACGTTTCCGGTTTTCAAATAAAATAGCAAAGAAGAGTTTATTAATTATTTGTTAGTTGCATTTATGGTGTGGAGCAACGAAGAATTGATTACGTTTTTTTTCTATCGATTTTGTCGTTGTACTCCTACGACCGAATCAGACTATATAAAGACCTGTGGTCTCTATACAGACCAATTGGTCTATATAAAGACCTGTGGTCTCTATACAGACCAATTGGTCTATATAAAGACCTGTGGTTTCTATACAGACCAATTGGTCTATATAAAGACCTGTGGTCTCTATACAGACCAATTGGTCTATATAAAGACCTGTGGTCTCTATACAGACCAATTGGTCTATATAAAGACCTGGGTCT
>NW_026875307.1:0-101578 GCF_032173495.1 Musca vetustissima
ATTTGAAATTTATCCGTATGTAATGAAGTCTTCTTCAAAACGCCATCCATTGAACGCTCCAGAATATCTATAGATGGAGAACAAGGGCTATGTGCGGTTTTAATCAATTTTCGCATGAGGCATTGGACCTGCCATGCTGCGTCGCTTTGTTCTTCGGGACTTATTTCTTCCATTTGGACGGCTACTAAATTGCCTAACCAAGCAAATTTTAAATCCTTTTTTCCAGACAACATCTTCTTCATATTGTCGAGATCATTCCCAAAATTCATTGTTGAAGTCTAAATAAGAAAAATATATAAGTTATTATATATTAAAATATATCTTACAACAAAACACTTACAACTCGCTTCTTTTTAGGAGGCTCCTGTACCACATTCGGAGTATCCTCTTCCAGAGAAACAAAATCGGCATTATCTATGTTAATGTTCTGAAAAGATACAGTTAAAATATATATTTACTACTTTACTCATTGCAATTAAATTTTAAAACAAATCTTACACTTTTATTTTTGTGAAGCTCATGTGCCACCTTCGGATTATCTTTTTTATGGGAAACAATATCAAAATTCTCTATGTTAATGTTCTGGAAAGATGGGAGCAGAATAATATACTTTTTTCGGGGTACTACACCTACTTACCTCTATGTTTTCTTTAGATTTTCTCATCGTCATGTGTGTCTTGAGGAATCCCAACTGTTCGTAGCACCACAGTTTTGGGGTATAAAGGTCCGCTGCTCCCGCTCCACTTTTTTTGGAAGCAGCATTTGCTCGTTCTTCTTGAGAATATTGGATTCGCAAGTTCCTCCACTTTTTTTAATCTCTTGCAAGTTTATACATGGATCCATAACTTGGAGATCCTCCACAATTTTATTCCAGGACTGGCTTTTTTGAATACGATTCACATATTCTACTGATTGGATGTTGTACAAACATGGATATTGCTGCACATAATAAATTAACTGTTCGATTACTTCTCGGTGCCACTTAAAAGACATCTACAAAAAATTGCAGGGTAATAATGAATCTGGAATAGTAAATATATACATATCTGTGGTACTAAATTCTGAATAATCCAAACATAGTACCTCAAATGGAGTGAGAAGAAAATCCATACCTTTTAATTTTGTTATTTCGACGACAAAGATTTAATTAGTATCGTTTGACAAAAAAAAACAATATTTTTTGTTGATTTTCTTTTTCCTTGCAAAAGATTTTAATTTTCTTAACTGCCTTGGTGTTTGTTTGCTGACAGAAAACATAAAATGAAAGAAAATGCAAAACGTTCTGCAGCCAACTTCAGCTTTTTACAACGAATAACGAAACAAAACAGAATTGCGGTGTACAAGTATGTCTGTACCCCCTTTTATTCCTCTCAACTCCTTCGCCCATAAACTCAATTTACTTTACCACAAAATTTGCCCGTGTGACTACTGACTTGTTTACAATATTTCATATCGTTTTGTTTTGTTGCAATAGTGACATACGTTTAAAGAGTAACCGATACCGAATACTCTTGCTCACATTAATGCGATAGTCCAATTAGTGAACACGTAACATACGTAAACAGCCAAAACGCAACAAACGTTACTAAACGTAACACACGTAATTAAACGTAACGCAAGTTAGTGGAAATTGCAGTACATTATATTGCATTCCATTTCTATAATAAAAACAAATAAAAATTAAATAAAAATATTAGCAATAAAATAAAAGTAACAATAATAAATATAATTTGCATATATTTTGAATATTTTTGCATTTTTTGCATATGTTTGCATATTTTGCATATTTTTGCATATGTTTGCATATATTTTGCATATTTTTGAATATTTTGCATATTTTTGCATATTTTGCATATGTTTGCATATTTTGCATATTTTTGCATATTTGGCATATTTTTGCATATTTTGCATATTTTGCATTTTGCATATTTTGCATATATTTTGCATATTTTTGCATATATTGCATATTTTTGCATATTTTGCATATTTTTGCATATTTTGCATATTTCTGCATATTTTGCATATATTTTGCATATATTTTGCATATTTTGCATATGATTGCATATGTTTGCATATTTTGCATATATTTTGCATATATTTTGAATATTTTTGCATTTTTTGCATATTTTGCATATGTTTGCATATTTTGCATATGTTTGCATATTTTGCATATATTTTGCATATATTTTGCATATTTTTGCATATTTTTGCATATTTTGCATATTTTTGCATATTTTGCATATGTTTGCATATTTTGCATATTTTGCATATTTGGCATATTTTTGCATATTTTGCATATTTTTGCATATTTTGCATATATTTTGCATATTTTGCATATTTTGCATATTTTTGCATATTTTGCATATTTTTGCATATTTTGCATATTTTTGCATATTTTGCATATCGACAATGCATATTTTGTATATTTTTTGCATATATTTATCGCATATTGACCTAGCATACCGTGCATATTTTTTGCATATTTTGCATATTTTTGCATATTTTGCATATTTTTTGCATATTTTACATATTTTTTGCATATTTTGCATATTTTTTGCATATTTTGCATATTTTTTGCATATTTTTTGCATATTTTTCCATATTTTGCATATTTTTGCATATTTTGCATATCGACAATGCATATTTTGTATATTTTTTGCATATATTTATCGCATATCGACCTAGCATACCGTACATATTTTTTGCATATTTTGCATATTTTTTGCATATTTTGCATATTTTTTGCATATTTTGCATATTTTTTGAATATTTTGCATATTTTTTGCATATTTTGCATATTTTTTGCATATATTTTGCATATTTTTTGCATATATTTTGCATATTTTTTGCATATTTTTGACATGACCCCAAATATCGATCAATTAAAGCATGAAACGCCTAAACACAAAATTTGAGTCCAATCGGATAAAGCATAAAAAATATGCAAAAATCCGAGGTCTATATATTATCAGCATTATTATTAGAAATGAAATAAAAATTAATGATCGAATTGTATGACACATTTTTTTAATTGATGCAAGTAATGGTAATTGTATGTGATACATGGCATTTCGTACCCCCGAATTGGATGTTTTAATTTGATGATAATTTGAAGAATAAACAAAAATAAAATAGAGGCCTCCTGGTAGACCTTATAAATCATGGATATCATAATTTGTCTGTTCCCGTACAGCAAGAATCTACTAATTTTTATAATGATAACAATTTTGCCTTTATGATATCGAAAAAAAGTAAAAAGTAATATATTCTTGCAGAACGGGAACATACCAAATCAGTTAGAGTCTACTCCCATTCAATATTTTTTTAAACTCTTATATTTAACGCAATTCCAAAATTATTTCAATTTATTAAGTTTAAAAAGAGAACAGACTTAAACAATATTTAAAATAAATTAATAAAAGTTTGATATTTTATATCAATATATAAAGGAAAAAACATAAATTAAAAAAAAAATATTATGACATTTTATATATATCTAGGAACATACATATTCATTAATTCATAGTCACTAGGACACCGCAGGGAGAGCCAAGGAAGATATGCATGAAGTAACTGCATAACTCCATCCTAGACTTTCTCTGGGACTCCCTAATTCCTACAACATAATTGTGAGATCTTTTTTACAGTCTATTTCCGTAACGAAATTTGAAATTTATCCGTATGTAATGAAGTCTTCTTCTTCAAAACGCCATCCATTGAACGCTCCAGAATATCTATAGATGGAGAACAAGGGCTATGTGCGGTTTTAATCAATTTTCGCATGAGGCATTGGACCTGCCATGCTGCGTCGCTTTGTTCTTCGGGACTTATTTCTTCCATTTGGACGGCTACTAAATTGCCTAACCAAGCAAATTTTAAATCCTTTTTTCCAGACAACATCTTCTTCATATTGTCGAGATCATTCCCAAAATTCATTGTTGAAGTCTAAATAAGAAAAATATATAAGTTATTATATATTAAAATATATCTTACAACAAAACACTTACAACTCGCTTATTTTTAGGAGGCTCCTGTACCACATTCGGAGTATCCTCTTCCAGAGAAACAAAATCGGCATTATCTATGTTAATGTTCTGAAAAGATACAGTTAAAATATATATTTACTACTTTACTCATTGCAATTAAATTTTAAAACAAATCTTACACTTTTATTTTTGTGAAGCTCATGTGCCACCTTCGGATTATCTTTTTTATGGGAAACAATATCAAAATTCTCTATGTTAATGTTCTGGAATGATGGGAGCAGAATAATATACTTTTTTCGGGGTACTACACCTACTTACCTCTATGTTTTCTTTAGATTTTCTCATCGTCATGTGTGTCTTGAGGAATCCCAACTGTTCGTAGCACCACAGTTTTGGGGTATAAAGGTCCGCTGCTCCCGCTCCACTTTTTTTGGAAGCAGCATTTGCTCGTTCTTCTTGAGAATATTGGATTCGCAAGTTCCTCCACTTTTTTTAATCTCTTGCAAGTTTATACATGGATCCATAACTTGGAGATCCTCCACAATTTTATTCCAGGACTGGCTTTTTTGAATACGATTCACATATTCTACTGATTGGATGTTGTACAAACATGGATATTGCTGCACATAATAAATTAACTGTTCGATTACTTCTCGGTGCCACTTAAAAGACATCTACAAAAAATTGCAGGGTAATAATGAATCTGGAATAGTAAATATATACATATCTGTGGTACTAAATTCTGAATAATCCAAACATAGTACCTCAAATGGAGTGAGAAGAAAATCCATACCTTTTAATTTTGTTATTTCGACGACAAAGATTTAATTAGTATCGTTTGACAAAAAAAAACAATATTTTTTGTTGATTTTCTTTTTCCTTGCAAAAGATTTTAATTTTCTTAACTGCCTTGGTGTTTGTTTGCTGACAGAAAACATAAAATGAAAGAAAATGCAAAACGTTCTGCAGCCAACTTCAGCTTTTTACAACGAATAACGAAACAAAACAGAATTGCGGTGTACAAGTATGTCTGTACCCCCTTTTATTCCTCTCAACTCCTTCGCCCATAAACTCAATTTACTTTACCACAAAATTTGCCCGTGTGACTACTGACTTGTTTACAATATTTCATATCGTTTTGTTTTGTTGCAATAGTGACATACGTTTAAAGAGTAACCGATACCGAATACTCTTGCTCACATTAATGCGATAGTCCAATTAGTGAACACGTAACATACGTAAACAGCCAAAACGCAACAAACGTTACTAAACGTAACACACGTAACGCACGTTAGTGGAAATTGCAGTACATTATATTGCATTCCATTTCTATAATAAAAACAAATAAAAATTAAATAAAAATATTAGCAATAAAATAAAAGTAACAATAATAAATATAATTACAAATAATACCTAATCATAATACAATAAAATAATAATAAGATTGCTCTCAAAATTTAAAAAATAAATATTTGTTGAGCAAAACTCTATTAAAGCCTACTTAAAAACTACTATTAAAGCCTACTTAGAATTTTGAACTTCTCTCTATTTTTATAATAAAGCAGAAAGTTACCCGAAGGCACAAATAGACCCAAATAATATTACAATAAATAATAAAATTCCATAAAAATATATAAAAAATAAAAATATACAAATAATAAAAATTAAATTAAATAAATAATACAATAAATCAAAGAAATGGCAAAAATAAATTGTGCAAGGTTCCACTTCGACATGGAGAATTTAATGGGAGCATGTGCTAAAATATCAGATATGTCCGAAAACGATCTGTCAGATTCGCTGATAGAAACAAAATTAGAATCATTAGATGAAGACTGGCATAATGTACGTACTGCCTATGAAAACGTCTATCTTGCCGATGACAAGGCATTCGATGATGATTTTAAAATGTTGCGAAATTGGAGTTTGAATCCGCACGGGATCAATACCAATTAACAAAATCGAACTTAATGGAAGTTGTGAAAAAGAGGTCTCTTCCAAAGTCCACCAGTTCAGGACGAGAAGACCAAACAAATGCTTCACTTTTTCATAGTTCGGTCATGTATCCCCCAACTACCACATTTGACATGTCAGAAGTGTATATTAAAGTTCCTCCATGTGATACAAAAGACTTCCACGGAAGCTATGAAGAATGGGCCACTTTTAGGGACATGTTTATGGCCATATATGGCAATCACCCCAGACTGACACCAGCACAAAAATTATATCACATAAAAAATAAAACTAAAGGTAAAGCTGGCAGGATTGTAGACAGATTCTCATTGTCAGATCTAAACTTTTCATTAGCATGGGACGCACTAAAGAAACGCTACGAAAACAAGCGAATTTTGGTAGACAACCAATTTCGAATTTTATTCGAAAGAGCGCCGGCAAAAAAACGGAAATAACGCAGACATAACAAGGATCTTACTAACAATCAGGGATTGTCCCGCACACGACATCAGTGTGGGCGAGTGTGATCCAATTTTAATATACCTTTGTTCGACAAAACTTCCAATAGAAACTTTGACACAAGCCAAGAATGTGTCACTATGCATAGATGTATGCAATACAGGAAAAAACATCATACGAAACTGCATCTAACGAACAATTCGCAACAGCAATCGAGTGCTAATATCGTCGCGCGTGAAAACAATTACATTCAATCCTAAACAGAAACACATTTCACTACTGACGAATCAAGCAGTGAGTTGCCATGCTCATCGAGAGCAGCGTCTGGTACAAACGTTCAAACACTAGCAACAATTAACCACGATGGCGTTATGTTACCAACTGCTTTAGTTCAAATTATGAATTCGGGACAAAAATTCACAATAGTAACAAATGCTAATAAATCTTGTTATATTAAATTATGTGCCGACAAAACACCTTTCGAACTGGAATTAGAATTATAGTGGTACGAAACCTAACTAGTTTACTCCCAAATAGATCTCTTCCAAACACAAACACTAACGAAATACTAGATTTAAAACTAGCTGACCCAGGGTTTGCGGTGTCAGCTCAAATTGATATGTTGATGGGAAGTGATGTTCTTCCATCAATAATGCTAAATGGTATCAAAAAATGTGCTAGGCAATATGATAGCACAAAACTCAATATACGGTTGGTATATATACGGACCAATTGCATACGACAGTATGGCATTGGCTACAGTCGAAGTATCTTCGAAACGTGAAGAAGGAGACATAGGCGTATTATTACGAAAATTCTGGGAACAAGAGGAAGTCGAACGGGAAGATGATGAGTATTGTGAAGACTTCTACAAGAAAAAAACGTGCCGTCGACCGGACGGTTGATATGAAGTACAAACCATGTTTTTAGAATCGTTTCGATTCAAGGCTCTACGCCAATATGAAAAAATATGTAAAAAAGGTTAAATAAAGACAAAGCGCTTGCAAACACGAACAGAGACATTTTAAGTGAGTACATATCACTGGGCATATGAAACGATGTATGCCAAGAGAAATAAAGAATGGTGAAAAGTACTGCTCGTACTACTTGCCGTATCATGCAGTTTTTCGCCCTGAAAGTATGAGCACAAAGGTTAGAGTAGTGTTTAATGGGTCATGCAAAACAAATAGTTCATTTTCATTGAATGATGTTCTATATACAGGCCCAACGTTACAAAACGATTTAACGTCTGTAATTTTAAATTGGCGGTTATATAAATATGTATTTAATGGTGACATTGAGAAGATGTTCCGCCAAATATTTGCACACGAGTATGATATACCGTCTCCGAGAATATTGTTTAGACGAAATGAAACCGCACAAATCGAAGATTCCGAAATAAACACCGTCACATTTGGTATTAACGTTCTTATTGCCATTCCTGGCAATAAGAACGTTATTGCAGCTGGCCACAGAATGGAAAATTGAGCGGCCGCTAGCTACATATACTTAAAAAAGAAATATATGTCGACAACATATTAGCAGGCGGTCATACAATCGAATCCGCAATACAAGCACTACATGAAATAAAAGAAACGTTGAAATCAGCCGGATTTCTATTAAAAAAATGACGCAAATCACCCAAACCTTCTGGCGGATATATCTCCTCAAGATTTATTAAAAGAGGAATTGCTAAAAATCGAAGACAATAGCGCTATAAAAACTCTGGGCATTCGATGGAATGCAAAATCTGACACATTTTCATATAAAACGGAGTCACTCTCGGTGGCTGAAAATGTGACAAAACGAAAAATGTTGTCAAATGTGTCCAAATTATTTGACCCCGCCGGTTGGTTAACTCCGATAATTATACAAGCGAAGATACTTTTACAGGATCTATGGCTGGATGGGGTCGACTGGGACAGCAAAGTTTTCGAATCCATTAATTCGAAATGGAAATCATTTGTCGAACAGTTTAAGGGAATAGAATCCATAAAGATACCAAGGTGGGTACAATACAATCCGGACTGCAATATACAGTTGCATGGCTTCTGTGATGCCTCCGAAAAAGCTTATTGCGCAACAGTATACATCAGGTCAGATAATAGGACTAATACTTCCGTCCACTTGTTTGTTGCCAAAAGTAAAGTAGCACCATTAAAAAAAATTAGTCTACCACGATTAGAATTATGTGGTGCGGAATTGCTTTCATTTTTAGTAAAGCATATAACAAAAACCCACCCAATTAATTTCAGTTCGATAAATTTGTGGACCGACTCGACAATAGTGTTAGCTTGGTTGAAAAAACACCCTTCTGCTTGGAACACGTATGTCGCAAATCGTGCGACACATATAATAGAAAATGTACCGACAGCGAAGTGGAGACACGTAACATCAGAGTGTAACCCCGCCGATTTAGGTACGAGGGGATGTAGTTCACTCGATCTATCTCAAAGTTCTCTTTGGTGGAATGGTCCAAAATGGCTTCTAAGCCCAGCGACTAATTGGCCAGAATCGAATTTCGAATTGGTAAATCCACCGGAAGCAAAGAGGACTCTAGCACATTGCACAGACATCAAAAAAAGAGGTTTAGACGACATACAATTTTTCGAAAAATACTCCTCATATGAAAAGTCTATACGCGTTATTGCATACATGTATAGATTCATTAACAGAGCAAAAAATATATCAAAGCCACAGGAAACTAACGATTTAACGCAAAAAGAAATTGAATCTTCAAAAAAATATTAATTAAGCTTACGCAGAAGCTACATTACAAAGAAGAGTGTATGGACATAGAGAGTAAAAAATCCGTCTCACGCGAAAGTAATTTACGCACTTTAAACCCCTTTATAGATAGCGATGGTTTATTGAGAGTGAATGGACGTTTAGCAAACACGAATCTGCCATATGACGAACGCTTCCCTATTATCTTACCGACAGAATCAAAATTATGCCATAATTTCATACAATTTGTTCATATAATATTAATTCATGCGGACATAAAACTTATGATGACAACAATACGAAGTCAGTTTTATGTCCCTCGATTAAGAAGAGTGGTCAAGAAATGCATTAACAATTGCATAATATGCGTGCGGCACAAAAAACGTATTAAGTCGCAACTTATGGCAGCATTACCGTTAGAACGTGCAATGCTAACGTTACCATTTACACACACAGGTGTAGACTTTGCAGGACCTTTTCAGGTAAAGTCAGGAAACCTCAAAAATTCGCCATATCAGAAGGCGTATGCATGCATATTCATTTGTTTTTCCACTAAAGCCATACATCTAGAAGCATGTACAAGCTTAACGTCCGACGCCTTCTTAGCAGCTTTCGCTAGATTCATTGGAAGAAGGGGTTTGCCAAAATGTGTTACATCCGATAACGGCACCAATTTCGTGGGAGCAAGCAATGAATTAGTCAAGGAATTTGACATCTTCCTCAAGATTTCGTCCAAATCAGTCTCAGAAAAGTATGCTTTGAGAGGCTTTGAATGGAAATTCATTCCGCCCGGCTCGCCTCACATGGGTGGTTTGTGGGAGGCCGGCGTAAAAAGCTTCAAAGCGCACTTCAAAAAGGTAGTCGGACAACAAAAGTACAATTTCGAGGAGTTCATGACAATTCTTGTAAGAATAGAAAGTGTTCTAAACTCTCGTCCTCTTTCCGCTCTATCTGAAGACCCAGACGAGTTGGAAGCTTTGACTCCAGCTCATTTTCTAAGAGGTGGCTCACTTTTATTCGCACCTGAGTTACCCTTAGATAATATATCGGATATTAATCGCTGGGAGAAATTAAAAGTCTTGCATCACGAGTTCAGTAAACGCTGGAAAAACGAATATCTGCAAGAGTTGCACAAACGGTACAAGTGGCAGTATCCGGAACGAGACATAGAAAAAAACGACCTTGTACTCGTCAAGGAAGACAACTTGCCACCTAACGAATGGAAAATGGGAAGGGTTGTAGTGACATATATTGGCGACGGTGAGCACGTAAGGGTAGCCGACATAAAGACATGCGATGGCCTATTAACGAGGCCAATAACAAAACTATGCGTACTTCCTATAGAAAGGAACTCGTAAAGAAACTGTGTCGTTTACATGTTTATGGAAATATACATTAACAGTTATTAATGGACCATTTGTCGAATGGTCAAAATTTTCTGTTTTTTTTTTTTTTGCTCTACATCTTTCTTTCCAGAACATGAACAAAAGTCGTGAGCAGTGCTTAGTGTGCTACCGGCACCATATCCTAACAGCATGCCCAATGTTTCGTAGGATGGCGCAGAAGGACAGGGAGTATGCGGTGCGGGTGCACAGATATTGCTTGAATTGCCTTGGGAGGGAGCACCTGGTACGCAATTGTAATGCAATAGGCAATTGCAGGATATGTCGGGAACGGCACCACACGCTATTGCATCCCAACAACCAGCGGCAGTTCGACAATAATCAACCGCAGCAGACCAAAGGCAATCTCCCACAGCGGAACAACAACAACAACAGGTTCACTCATCGGAACAGCAACCCCCCTCAGAGGCCCAACAACAACAAGCCCCCTCAGAGGCCCAACAACAACCCCACTCAGAGGCCCAACAACAACACCCCTCAGAGGCCCAACAACAACACCCCTCAGAGGCCCAACAACAACAAGCCCCCTCAGAGGCCCAACAACAACAAGCCCCCTCAGAGGCCCAACAACAACGCCCCTCAGAGGCCCAACAACACCACTCAGAGGCCCAACAACAACACCCCTCAGAAGCCCAACAACAACAACAACCCCCCTCAGAGGCCAAACAACAACAAGCCCCCGCAACGATCAAAAAACGCAACCCCCAAGAAGGCCGAAACCCAACAAAAATCTTCCGTAGCGGATCGGCTAAAGATCCCAAAACAGGAGCCTACAGAAAGCATAGAGTCACGGGAGACCAATAGGTTGCTGAAGGAAATTGCGGACCAAATGAAGGTCCTGGCAGCGGCAGTTAAGGTTGCACCAGTGCAAGGGGCGGAGGATGTTGATGGCCGCACAGCCATCAAGCCGTACGTGGGTACCACACCGATGGACACCGATGACGACCTCATCGAGTTGGACCTGTAGTCATCGGCGTCCTCCCATCTCATAAAGGGGAACATAATCGATTTCCGCCCATCACTAATCACTCTTGAAAAAGTAGTGCAACAAAAAGATCGTCCTGATCCTTATTTTTGTAAAACCCCCAACTACCCAAATCCAATCAATAAATCTGTCGCCTGACAGCATTTTCAATAATCAAAACAGTGAACCGTTTTCTCCTTTTTTATTTATTTGTGCGTACCATCACGTGAGTATAAAACGTATACTTGTGGTGTTGTCCGTATATTTCGTATGTGTTGTAGTTGTTGCTTTTGCCGGCAACTCCTAATCCTAAGGCTCTAAATTCGTCTGAATTTAGACTTAAAACCAGATCCTACGTCCTTGTGGGAATCTGTACAAATGGGGATAAGTAGAAACTTCGTTAAGTTCCTCATATCCGAACTGTTTATACCTTCCACCATGAGGAGGGCATTCAAAATACATAAAATCGTTTGGGACATTTATAAGTCATTGTGAAATATCTGAATGTTTTTATGCTCGGAGAAAAAGAAAATCTAAATTACAGGCACTCCAATTGGAAAGTTGAGTGAGCTCCTAAGATGATTTCTATATTTATATTGGTATTTTTGATAAAAAAGGGAACATATCAAATGTTCTCTTATAAACACCAGTATTAACAATTATCCTTTCTAAAAACGGAATTCCAACATACAGGCCAATAAGAAAAACATACTAAATATTAAAACCAGTATATATGATAACCTTCACCACTATGGGTATATTGTACATATGTATCCTAACAATTGCATGCCATTCTAGACTCAATTCAGTACGCTATGCCAAATTTTGTGCAAATCGAAGGATATAAAGTAACATTGGTGCACTATTTACCTAAAATCGGAGAAACATATATATGAGAGCTATATCCAAATCTGAACCGATTTTCAGGAAACTTGACACTCATCATTCTTGACCTAATGAATTACGCTGTGCCAAATTTCGTGCAAACCGAAAGATATATAGGGATTTTGGTACACCATTTACCTTAAATCGGACGAAAATATATACGGGAGCTATATCTAAATCTGCACCAATTTTCAGGAAACTTGACACACATTATTCCAGACCTAATTCATTACGCTGTGCCAAATTTCGTGCAAATCAAAAGGTATATAGTGACCGTTAACGATTTTCCCAATTTCAATAGAGTTCGTCCTTGGGCCAAATAAGTGACCAAATTTCATCCAAATCGGATTATAAATGCGACCTCTACTTTGTTTACAATTTAACGTGGACTGACAGCAGACGGACGGACATGCATAAATCGACTCAGAAAGTAATTCTATGCAAATTCTCAATAGAAACCATGTGTCTATCTCGTTTCCTTTTGCCTGTTACAAACATAGGCACAAAGACATAATACCCTGTACTACAGAATGGTGAAGGGTATAAATACCAGGCGGTAAAGTTATTCGCTATCATCAGGATCGATCCTCAATAGCACAATGCGTTCGCCGTAACTGTGCATCGAAAAATTAAGTTTAAAAGGCCTTAAGGCAACTGTGATTGCCTTATCTGCAGATTGAGAATAGGTGGACTAACAAACGCCCACCTTTTGGTTATTACATAAGATCTGCTAAGATAATGTCTGCCTTGGGTTAATGGACCAAATTCCAGATACAATATTGTGACGTTAACATTCTTTTCGGGATGACCGATTAAAGGGACTTTAAATACACAACACATAATGGAAGGTATATAAAGTTCGGACTAGCGGAACCTAAAAACTTTTTACTTTTTATACCCTACACCACTATGTTGTCAGGGTATTATAGCTTTGTGCAGCCCCAAGAGTTTGTAACGCCGCGAAATATTGGTCCTAGACCCACCTTTAAGTATACCGATCGTCATATCTCGACTAGCTGAGTCGATCTAGACATGTGTGTCCGTCCGTCCGTCTGTCCATTATAATTTGTAAACACGATACAGGCCACAGTTATGGACCAATCTTCATGAAATTTTGCATGTAGGATGGGTTCTGGCCAATGAAGACCCAACAACTTTAGTTTTGTTGGTTTTTCTGGTCACCCCAGAGGCCGCAATTATGGCCCAAACACCGCGAATTTTTGCATGGGGAAGGGGATCGGGCCAAATAATAAGTATGCTTGTTTTGATAAAGACCGGTCAATATTTAGCGGACCAAATGGACCCTGACTTTTGTGTGAAAAATTACAAAATTTGTATTCTATGGGGTATATATTTGCACCTGAAGGTCCTAGACCCAAGAAGTATGTTCAAGAGTTGACCTTTAAATTAATACCAATTATATTGTCGTATGTACTCGGATGCGGGACTTACACATAAATATTTACAGGTGCTTACGTATTCATATATTATTTAGTAACCCATTACCATACTAGAGGGCGGAAATATAGTGCTGATCGCTTTGAAATTTTACATGAGGTTCAAGTTATGGTCACCAACAACGCTTATAATTTTCGGTGATGATCAGATAATAATTTTGGGATGAAGTGGACCGAAAACTTATTTTTTTGGTGTTTTTTTTTTCGAGTCAATCTATAGGCTAGAATTGAAAGCCAAACATCACAACACAATCCAAGGTGAAGGGAATCTGGACAAGTGATTAGAAGGGCTGTACTGAATATTTTTAATATTTGTTGACCTCTTGTCGGTCAAGAGGGTGCAAATATGGCGAAATATTGCCCAAGCTCAAAATATAGAACCACAGAAAGTTATAGTTTCGTGGAAATTGTGTAGGGTATCATATGGTCGGCCCGTCCGAATATACTGCTCTATACTGTATTCAAAATATTTAAAATTCAATTTTTTGCATACATATTTCTTGCAAACATCTCTTAGCTGAACCATAACATATGCCCATAAAATAATCTGGCCATAAAACCTTATCTCCATATATTTTGCTTATATTCAATCATAAAAATATGTTGAAAACTCACACTTCAAATCTTATACTGCCAAGTCATCCAATCCTACTTCCTTATATGTTTTATGGTACACATTTGATTTTTTATGGCGATTTATTGGCGAATAACAAAGAAATGGAAACATTATAAACTTTATGTAAATTTTTGTTGATGTCTTCAAAAATGTCATCTTCCTGACTATAAAATTTCATACAAATTGTGTTAAGTAAATTTTGTTATCTAAATAAAATCGAATGTAATGGCAAAATATGTAAATACAATTATGCGACACGAGTACTTGGCCTTCGTTCAAATTTTGTTCTCATTGTTAGATTGACTTCAAATAACAATTACATTAATCATAATAATTCGACTTTTGAAAAACAGTTTTAGGGGGGATGTTGGTAAAAGTGTGTACATTATTTGTTTTTCATAAATTTTGAGGAAATGGTATTACGCTTGATAACGAGCTAACGGACATAATTGCAAAGTTTTCTACATACATATGTAAATGTTATTTTATTTTTGAGACATTAAAATTTTTTATCTCGATTTTGATTATCAAACAGCAATGTTATAATAAAACCAGTGAGCGGAGCAGTATAGTCGGACGAGGCCGACCATATGATACCCTACTCAACTAGCACCTAACACTAACTTTCTGTGGATCTATATTCTGAACTTGGGCAATATTTCGCGATATTTGAACCATCTGGACCAACTAGACCAACTTATTACTAATGTTCAGTACAGCCCTTATAATTACTTGTCCAGATTCCCTTCCCCCATTGGAGCCTACAGATCGACTTAAAAAAAAAACACAACAAATTTAGTTTCCGGTCCACTTCATCACAATATAATTATCTGATCGTCACCGAAAATTGTAGGCGTTATCCTTGACCATAACTGGAACTTCATGGAACATTTCAAAGCGATCAGCGCTATATTTCCGCCCTCTAGTGTGGTAAAGGGTTACTAAATAATATCTGAATACATAAGCACCTGTAAAAATTGAAGTGTAACTCCCACATCTGAGTACATACGACCATATAATTCGTATTAATTTAAATGTCAACCACTGCCCTTGGATATACCAACAACTTGTCGGGTCTATATCCTTCAGGGGTAAATCTATACGCTATAGAATACAAATTTTGTAATTTTTCACACAAAATCAGGGTCCATTTGACCCGCTAAACATTGACCGATCCTTCTCTATATAGAAATTCGCGATGTTTGGGCCATAATTGCGGCCTCTAGAGCGACCAGAAAAACAAAAAAAAAAAAATAAATAAAATTAAGTATTTGGTCCATTTCATCCCCTAGATATTAACCGATCTTTACCAAAAACAATAGGGGTCTTCATTGGCCAGAACCCTTCCTACATGCAAAATTTCGTGAAGATTGGTCCACAACTGTGGCCTGTATCGTGTTTACAAAATATAATGGACAGACGGACGGACGACACACATGTCGAGATCGACTCAGTTAGTCGAGATATAACGATCGGTATACTTAAAGGTGGGTCTAGGACCTATATTTCGCGGCGTTACAAACTCTTGGGACTGCACAAAGCTATAATACCCTGACAACATAGTTGTGTAGGGTATAAATAATAAAATTAAATATTATATATCAGAGTTTTACTGGCCACAGTGGAAATATTTAATTTGCAATATCAGTCATCACTGGTGATAAAATATAGTGCTGTTCTAAATACCGACAATGATGTTGAATATACTGGCAAGATTTTTTTTACTGGCCACAGTGTTGGGAAGGTTGAAATATTTTGGATTTGAGCATCAGCAACGATTCTGACAGCACAGTGGTTCGTTTTGTTTCTAATCAACATTAAATATCTTATTGCATTAATGGTAGCATATCGGTCCTGCAATGGCAGGACTGCTAGGCTACATATGAGGGCATTTCTTACCCTAGCACAAAAGCGCGGTATAAACAGAAAACTGTTAAGTGTCTTGGAAACTTCCATCTCTGTTATGAACCCATGTTAAATTTTGTTTCGATCTGGCAATTCCTTCATATATAAAAAGGTATTCAAAAAAGATGAATCCGAATTTTTTTTACCTCAAATTAAGATGCAAACACAGTTTGAAGACCTTGAGGAAAACTATTTTAATCAAGGGATAGAATTGCTAAAAAATTGTTGGACTAAGTGTATTGAAGTTTCAGAACATTCTATTGAAAAAAAAAAATTTTTCAAAAACTAACTATTCTTTTTCATCGATAGGCTAAGAAGTTTCCGAATCGCCTTCGTATGTATTCATTTTACTGCGATCGGTTCATTGTGTCCAATGCAATGCGAATTCAATTTGAATCAAAACAAGAAGAAAAGTGTTTGTTTATAAGGTCTGTAGCCTCATATAGGAGCTATGTCAAAGCTGGAAAATGGAAACATAAATACATTATTATACCCTTCATCACACTGTGGTACAGGGTATTATGTCTTTGTGCATATGTTTGTAACAGGCAAAAGGAAACGAGATAGACACATGGTTCCTTTTGAGAATATGCATAGAATCACTTTCTGAGCCGATTTATGCATGTCCGTCCGTCCGTCCGTAGATGTTAAATTGTGAACAAAGTATAGGTCGCATTTATTATCCGAATTGGATGAAATTTGGCATACGTCACTTTTTTGGCCCAAGGACGAACTCTATTGAAATTGGGAAAAATCGGTTCAGATTTTGATATAGCTCCCATATATATTTTCGTCCGATTTAAGGTAAATGGGGCACCAAAATCCCTCTATATCTCTCGATTGGCACGAAATTTGCACAGAGTACTGAATTAGGTGCAGAATGATGTGTGCCAAGTTTCGAGAAAATCGGTTGAGATATCGATATAGCTCTCATATATAGTTTCGTCCGATTTAAGGTAAATGGTGCACCAAAGTCCTTATATATCATTCGATTTGCAAGAAACTTGGCATAGAGTACTGAATTAGGTCCAGAATAATCGTCCGATTTTAAGTAAATGGTGGTACTAAAGACCCATAGATAGGCCGATTGGCAAAACGTACTGAAATAAATATAAATTAATACCGGCCAAGTTTCCTTGAAATCGGTTTAGATATAGATATAGAATAGCTTCCATATATAATTTCGACCTATTTATGTTGATTGTAAACCAAATAATCAATGGGTGTTTGATTGATATTACATTTTAAACAGTGAAGCATAAACAGTGAAGTTTGCTTAAAGTCTTTTTACAAAGTATGGAATAGATTGCAGAATGGCATGCGTAAGGATTGATGTTATTCGGTTTACTTTTATATAAAGATCGCATTTTTAATTTCGTTCAATTTCATGTCAATGTTCCTTCAAAAAGACGTCATGTGTAAAGATACATATGTAGAATATCCCCAAAGTGGTGGAGGGTATCATATAGTCGACCCAGTCCGACTTTGCTACTTTCCTTACTGGTTTTTATATGAATTATAGGATTTTATTTAACTTGCTTCGGAATGTCCGATTTGGGCCACACCGTTTTGTTGTACGATTTGTTGCCATTTTAAAGGTAACTTCATAATGTCTATCTTATAGAAGTCCTGCTCTTTATTTGCAAAAAAAAAGCTCTAGTAGTCGATATTTACAATCCTCCCTAGATATCATTTTTTTTATAATTAAATAAATTTTTCAATGCAAAAACTGTATGGCGTATGCATTAAAACTTTCCAACCAAGCTTCCGAAGTTTCTGGCGAGTCACTGTAGATGTGTGCGGCCTAGCGTTGTCCTGGCGGGAAACGACACCTCTCCTTTTGGCCAATTCTGGCCGTTTCTGGTCATTTACTATCATCACACGGTCCAGTTGCTGACAATAGAGATCCTGGGTGATGTTACGACTGTTAACATGCCGGTCAACTTCGATCATCCGATTTCATCGACATTTTCCACAACAGGCCTACCTGTAAGAGGTGCATCTTTAATATCAAAAATTCTTGAACGTAATCTACGAAACCGAAATTGCATATAATTGGCTGTTACAGTATCGGAACCATAAACCTCATTCACAAAATTTCAAAGAAAATCTGTAAAATGTACCGAAGAACAATATATATTAATTGCTCTCAAAAGTCCAGGAACTTTTTTCGAAGTCATCCCATTTGTCTAATTGTCCAAACTTCACAATTGACTTCATTATCCCTATAAATAAACCTTAAATAACAAATAAATTTATAATTTCAATATAATTTCCATTTTTACCTTTTCCTCCAAACTTTATTGAATACTCACGAACCCTCCCAAATAAAACGAAGAAAATTTGCCTAATTTCAAAAATTAGTCTATTATCTGTAGATAAATTCCTTCAAAGTTTATTTTTACTGTTGTTGTTGTGTTTGTTCTTGTCCAACAAATCCAATTCTTTTGTATGCCTATGACTGAAACGATTGTACCCTTGAGCTACGTTTGTTGAAACCTTGAAAAAGGGAAAATATTTTTTTTTAGAAAACAAATTTTTGTTGATGAGCATCTGCATTTCTCCTGGGTAAATGTTTATGAGGTGAGAGACGACGATGTGCTGGATACACACTAACACTACATTTGTTATAGGTTTTTGTTGGTGTTGTTGCTGCTGCATGGTTTTTTGTTGTTTTTTTTCCTGTTTTTGTTCTTTCTTGAAGGTAATTTGTCTGATTACCCATATCTGTAGACAGATTAACAAAGAATGGTGAATGAATTCTACCATGACAGAGAATGATGAGAAAATTGCAAGAAAAAAAGAAAACGATGGATTGAAAACTTGATGGGGTATAGAATTTACATAAAAGGTTTTTGGAAAAAAATATTTTTTATATCCTCCTCGAATGACCCTTATCATTCTCCTTAACATATATTTTTGATCAGCGTGAAATTATTAGTCGCATTTATGATCCAATGTCGATGAAATTTGGCACAGCTGCCTTATTTTACCCAAGGACGAACCCTATTGAAATTGAATCTATTGAAGGCGTGGATTTTTAAAGATACTTTTTAAGGGGTCTATTGAAGGCGTGGATTTTTAAAGATACTTTTTAAGGGGTCTATTAAAGGCGTGGATTTTTAAAGATACTTTTTTTAAGGGCCTATTGAAGGCGTGGATTTTTAAAGATACTTTTTAAGGGGTCTATTGAAGGCGTGGATTTTTAAAGATACTTTTTAAGGGGTCTATTGAAGGCGTGGATTTTTAAAGAAGGGGTCTTTTTACTTTTTAAGGGGTCTATTGAAAAGATACTTTTTAAGGGGTCTATTGAAGGCGTGGATTTTTAAAGATACTTTTTAAGGGGTCTATTGAAGGCGTGGATTTTTAAAGATACTTTTTAAGGGGTCTATTGAAGGCGTGGATTTTTAAAGATACTTTTTAAGGGGTCTATTGAAGGATTTTTAAAGATACGTCTATTGAAGGCGTGGATTTTTAAAGATACTTTTTAAGGGGTCTATTGAAGGCGTGGATTTTTAAAGATACTTTTTAAGGGGTCTATTGAAGGCGTGGATTTTTAAAGATACTTTTTAAGGGGTCTATTGAAGGCGTGGATTTTTAAAGATTTTAAAGATTTTTATACCCTTCACCACATTGTGGTACAGGGTATTATATCTTTGTGAATATATTTCTAACAGGCAAAAATAATCGAGATATACCCATGGTTCCTTTTGAGAATATGCATAGAATCACTTTCTGAGCCGATATATGCATGTCCGTCCGTCCGTCTGTCCACGTTAAATTGTAAACAAATTACAGGTCGCATTTGTGATCCGAATTGGATGAAATTTGGCACAGCTTTTGTTTGACGCAAGGACGAACCCTATTAAAATTGGGAAAAATCGGTTCAGATTTAGATATAGCTCCCATATATATTTTCGTCCGATTTAAGGTAAATGGTGCTCCAAAGTCCCTATATATCTTTCGATTTGGACGAATTTTGGTATATGCCACTGAATTAAGTAAGTCTACATATGTAGACTTTGGGTATATTCTACATATGTAGAATATACCCAAAGTGGTGAAGGGAATCATATAGTCGGCCCAGTCTGACTTTACTACTTTCCTTACTGGTTAAAAATATTTTTAAGGCGTTTATTGATGATGTGGACTTAAAAAAATTAATAGGTCGATTGAGGGCGTGGATTTTTAAAGATATTTTTAAGGGGTCTATTGAAGGCGTGCATTTTTAAAGATACTTTTTAAGGGGTCTATTGAAGGCGTGGATTTTTAAAGATACTTTTTAAGGGGTCTATTGAAGGCGTGGATTTTTAAAGATACTTTTTAAGGGGTCTATTGAAGGCGTGGATTTTTAAAGATACTTTTTAAGGGAATTTATTGGTGTAATTGGGAAAATGATCAATGTGTATATTTCTCTGAAAATGTAGATACCTTATTCAAAACCCCGTTGTCATTCCAGCTATACACATCTATATCATCTGCAGAAATACTAAACAACAAACTATATGAAATAATGTTGGTAATAAAGCCATTGAAACGATGACATTTAGCTCAGTGCTTTAGAAATGTGAAAATGAGTCGTCGTTGTGTTTTTTCCTCTAAAATATGAAAACAAAAAACTCATTTCGTTTCTATTTTTTGCAAAATAAACTACGAAAAAACAGAAAACAAAACAAGAACCAAATGAGAAAAAATACAAACAAAAAAACAACTCAACATGAAAAACGCACAACAGCAAACAAGCTACGAACGAACAATGGCCAAAGACGTTCATCATGTCAAAATCATAAGAAATGGTTAAAATATATACACAGCAGACACACATATACATAAATACCCATACACGCACACTCATTCGAACACAGAAAATAGCCAGAACAAAAGCTAAATACAACAGGACGAACTGTTATGCATGTATTAACCACTCGCAAAAGGATAAATGAGAAACAACAAACGCACACACACACACAAACAGCAGCAGCAAATCACTGAAAATACATAAAAAATTCTGAAACAAAAAATAAAATGCTTTCAAGGATATTTAAGATTATTTGCACACTAACACATATTCATAAATTTATAGCGTGAACATCTGTTCGTTTTGCAGATTCCTTAGATCTTGGGAAAATATGAGTTTGGGACAAGGCCTATCGAAATTCATATCACATATGTGGGGAAACCTGTTTGTTTGGTGTGGTTAAAGATTATGACTACTCAGCAGAAGAATCCTACCAGAATTATTTTGGTAGGATTTTTTCAACCTTATGTATGTATTTATAATATCAGATTATATCAGAATATGTAGACCCTGTAGATATATTTAAGCACAACTCCTACATCATACATCAGCAGTATTGTTGGATTTAGTGTCTTGGGCATCCATAATTTAGGAGAATTCGACATGAATTTGCAATGTTGGTCCGAAAATCTGTTTTGTGTACTTTTACGTATATGAAAACAGCCATGCTTATTCTTTGCTTAGATCCACTTCTCCATGTAAAATATCGTGATGTTCTATGTATCGGTCTTCTATAGCAGGCGACATTATATCGGTATTTCTAACTTTTTATACCCTACACAACTATGTTGTCAGGGTATTATAGCTTTGTGCAGCCCCAAAACTTTGTAATGCCACGAAATATTGGTCCTAGACCCACCTTTAAGTGTACCGATCGTCATATCTCTAGCTGAGTCGATCTGGACATGTGTGTCTGTCCATTATAATTTGTACACACGATACAGGCCACGGTTACGGACCAATTTTCACGAAATTTTGCATGTAGGATGGGTTCTGGCCAATGAAGACCCCTATTGTTTTTGGAAAAGATCGGCTAATATTTAGGGGATGAAATGGACCAAAACCTTATTTTTGTCGGTTTTTCTGGTCGCTCTAGAGGCCGTAATTATGGCTCAAACACGGCAAATTTTTGCATGGAGAAGGGGATCGGGTCAAAGAATAAGCATGCCTGTTTTGATGAAGATCGGTCATTATTTAGCGGGTCAAATGGACCCTGGCTCCGCTCACTGGTTTAAAATATCTATTCTATCGCTTGAAAAGCTTTATGTTAAAAACCAGTAAGGAAAGTTCAAAAGTCGAACGGGATCGACTATATGATACCCTTCACCAGTTTGGGTACATACACACATACATACACATGCCATATACACATGCCATTCTGAAATCAATGAAAAATTGCATGTCAAAAGGGCAGAGAGCTATATATAAACACATGAACTTAATTGACCATCTGTATTTTTTTTTGTTATCACTCTAGATTAAATGTAATGCCCTCTGCCAAATTTCGTGTAAATCTTCGCAGTCTGGACCTAATTCAGTACTCTGTGTAAAATTTTGTTCCAATTGGTGAAATATTGGGAATTTGGTGCATCATTCACATAAAATCGGACAACACTATATATGATAGCTATATCAAAATCTGAACCGATACCAACAAAACTTCGCGTACATAAGTATGGATCTGATGCAGTGCCCAGTGTCCCATTTGCTATGAATAATTTTGCCCGATCGGACAAATATTGGCAGTTTGGTGTGTCATTCACAAAAAAATCGGACGAAATTATATACGAGAGCTATATCTAAATCTGAACCCATTTTGACAAAACTTCGCAGACATCAGTCTGAACCTAATTCAGTACTCTGTGCAGAATTTTGTCCCAATCGGACAAATATTGGGAGTTGGGTGCATCATCCACATAAAATCGGACGGAACTAGATATGGGAGCTATATCTAAATCTGAACCGATTTGAACAAAACTTCCCAGACATCAGTCTTGACCTAATTCAGTACTCAGTACCAATTTCAATAGGGCTTGTCCTTGGACTAAATAAGTGAACTGTGCCAAATTTCATCCAAATCGGATCATAAATGGACGGACATGCTCGACTCTTAGAGTGATTCTATGCATATTCTCAAAAGGAACCAAGGGCCTATATCGTTTCCCTTTGGCCTGTTACAAACATATAAACAACGACATAATACCCTGTACCACAGTGTGATGAAGGGTATATTGAAGCCACTCAAAACATTATTTAAAACCACGCCTCTGGAGACTCTACAAACAGTCGCTGCTGGATTATGAAAATTGTCGTTAAAAAATCATGGACTCTGAAAAAATCCAACATTATTGGAGCCTTTGTTCCACGCCTTTTAAGAAAACCACGCCTATTAAAGCCTTTGGAAAAAAACTCACGTCTTTGAACAAAGCCACATCTGTTAAAGCTTTTGAAAAAAAGTCAACTCCCTTGGAAAAAAACACACCTAGTCGTTCAAAATTCGTTAAAAACATCTAGGCCTGTTGGAGCCATTGAAAAAAATCTTTGAAAACCCACGCATGTTAGAGCCTTTAAAAACCCTTCGAAACATAAAATCTTTAAAACATCCACGCCTGTTGGAGCCTTTGAAAAGAATCTTAAACAATCCGCCCAGTTGGAGCTTTGGAAAAACAAATTCAAAAAATCAAAAATTCTTTACAAAATCCACGCCTGTAAAAAGAAATCATTAAAAAGCCGCACCTGTAAAAAATCCTTAAACACAAAAGCCTTTTGAAAAAAAATTATTTACAGAATCTACGCCTGTAAAAAAACCTTAAAAAGCCACGTCTTTTGAAAAAAATCCACGCCAGCATTTGAAACAAGCATTTGAAAACAAAAATAATTCTTTAAAATATCCACGCTAGTCTAGGAAAAAATGTCTTTAAAAAATCCACACCAGTGTAGGAAAAAAATGTCTTTAAAAATCTACGCCTGCTGGAGCATTTGAAAAAAATATTTAAAAAATCCACGCCAGTCTAGGAAAAAAATTTCTATAAAAAATCCACGCCGGTCTAGGACAAAAATTCTTTAAAAAATCCACGCCAGTCTAGGAAAAACATTTATTTAAAAAATCCACGCCAGTCTAGGAAAAACATTTATTTAAAAAATCCAAGCCAGTCTAGGAAAAAATTATTTAAAAAATCCACGCCAGTCTAAGAAAAACATTTATTTAAAAAATCCACGCCAGTCTAGAAAAAAAATTCTTTAAAAAATCCACTCCTGTTGAAGCCAAAATCCCCGGGTAATAGAGCCTTTGGAAAAAATTGTTCACAATTCCTTTAAAACAAATATTTTAAAAGTCTACGCCTTTTGGAGCCTTCGGCCTGTACTTTGTTTACAAATTATAATGGACAGACGGATGGACGGTCAGGTGTGTTCTTTATCGATTCAGTTACTTGAGATATGACGATCGGCATAGTAAAAGTTGAGCCTATGACCAATATTCCGAAGCGTTTTAAAATATTGGGGCCACACAAATCCTATCCGATTGTAGCCTTTACTCACAAGCTCTCTCTTATAGCAATTAAGTAAAGTAATTTATTTTCAAGTCAATTTGGTACTTTATTTTTTTCAACTGTTAGTGGCTCTATTGTACAACAAAAAATGCAATTTCATTGTTTCTCGGACAATTATTTTTGGGCCTTTGAAGACCATTTTATTGTCCGTTCATTTTCGCACCCACGTCATTTAGTTTCGACTATTGTTATTTGTTTTGAGAAAACTCATGCGAAAATGTATTGTTCCTGCTGACATAAAATGTTACACTAGGCTGGACATTAATGGCGATGAAGCGGTCTTTCGAAATAAACCATCATCACACACATGTCTGATTTTCAACAGAAGTATTACATTGGGAGTGATCGGTGCAAAAATAAGGCAGAAACGTAGTTAAAACTTTTTCTACAAAATGAATTTAATTGATGGACACCCAAGAGAATTGCAATTGAATTGCTTTAAAATTTTCAAATAATCCCTAAACGAACTGACACCAAAAATAAAAAACCCACGTCACTATTATCACAATTTTGTTCCCGCCCATAGAGGTGGGGTCACTCCAGTCGGTTCATTATTTCGTACATTAATTTCTTTTTTGTTTCTTGGTATTTTGTTTTGGCATTTAAAGACTATTTCTTTTTTTCGTTTTTTTGTTTCATCGGCGAACTGCTTTAGTCGCCGTTATTTTGTTTTTATTTTTTCATTTTCTTTACATATAATTTTCACTTTTATCTTGTCTTTGGTGTATTTGTATATCCATCAGTTCTTTCCGTTTCCCTTGAACGTTTATTACATCCTTGAAAACGGGGTTTCGTTTTTTTATTACACATTTTTTCGTTTCTTATTTGTGTTTGTGAATGTTTTTGTTTCTTTTAGTTAGTAGTTTTCTCAATGTTTGTTTTTAATGTAAGAATGAATGAATGCAAGAGGAAACAAGCAAAGATTTTTCTTATATATTTTTTTCAATGGTTCAAAACTAAATGAATGACGAAAAAATAGAGACTTTTTTGAAGGGACTAAAAAAATGGGGAAAATATATCATAATGAAACGAAAAGCTATTCGAATTTACGAGGTGCCATAAGAAGGATTCATGCGTTAATTTATGTATGGAAATCATTTAATGTTGGGAAACTAATTAATGTGGGTAGTTATGTCAAGAAGCCAAATGTTCTCCATCTCAACTTCATCAGACTGTGGTAGACAATTTTGTACATCTTGAAGGAAATTGTTTACTTTACATATTTTGTTCTTCGGAAGGATTTCATTCCTGGCTTCAAGAATTTTATTTAAATCCATGTATCAATTTAACTCGTGAGAGGATGAATTATTTTAGTTTGATTTTTTTATACCAACTTTTTCATTCTGATGGCAAAACCACGTGTAAAATTGTATGTTGATTGAGTCATGTCTATCTGTCAGACCAAATCACTATAGAAATCGCACTTTTTACAATGGAGCTTTGAAATCCTCCTAGGATGGACTATATTGATGGGGTATATTGATATAGTCCCTACAGGGTTGCCCATATTTCTAATCCGAAGATGCCATTTAAAAGTCGACCAAGGCGATCGGCCGAGAATATCGCTGCCGTACGAGCCAGTGTTGAGAGGTCCCCAAGAACATCCCAAAAAACGCCGTTCTCAGCAGTTGGGCATGGCTCGGTCCACTTTACAACGGATTATTCGCATGGATTTGCATTTGTTCTCGTACAAAATTCAATTGACGCAAATAATGTTGCCTGCGGACAAGCCTCGTCGATTGGAATGGGCCCAAAGAGTCATCGAAATGGCCGAAGATGACGAGCAATTTTGGAACAAAATTATCATGTCTGATGAAGCCCATTTCACATTGAATGGGAACGTAAATAAGCAAAATTACCGTTCTTACGCCACTGAAAATCCTTAGGAGATTCAAGAAGTGCCTCTTCATGACGAAAAAGTCACAGTTTGCAAAAACGATGGAAAATGCAGCAAGAAGGGCACAATACGTCATCAACGCCAGAGGCGGCCATTTGAGAGATATATTCAAAAATTGATGTAAACAAATCTACTTGGAACAAATTAAATGATTAACATTGCCAACCGCCAAATTTTTATTTTTTTTCTTTGATTAGAAAAAAACATGGGTCCGTAGAATATGGGCAACCCTGTATATACAAATTCCCGTTTATTTAGTTATATTGAAGGGTTAAGCCGTACTGTAGGTGCTGTAATTTAGCATTCCAGGTCCTTCAAAGTTGAAAAATAGCTTCGTACACAATTTTCGATAAAAGTTCACGAGCTATAAAGTTCTAGCTACATTTTCAGCATGACATAGGAGGTTAAACAATTAACTTTGAATACAATTATCGATAAAAAGATCCAAACAACGAAAAAGAAAACCAAACCCCCCAATGTTGACGACCCCAGCAAACGTATAAAGAACAACGATCAGCGAATCTGCAATTGGAATGTGCGCACGTTGTACAGAACAGGCACAGTGTTCGCTTTGGCGGATGTACTCAAGAAGTACAAAGTCGATATTATTGCCTTAAGGGGACCCCCCCCCCATTCTCGGGGTCAAAATTTTTGTTGATATAATTCGAATCTACTCTAATTCAAGAATGTCTCTACAAAGTTTGAAGTGAAAATCTCAAGAACTCTTGAAGATATAGCCGATTTATTGTGTCAGCATCAAGTGACGGCTGAAGGGCTTCTCAAACTTTAAACGCGTTTTTCTCTAAACATTTTTTTGCGAATGGCGGGCACGATAACTCAAAAAATAATAATCCAATCGGTTCAGAATTTTGCAACGTTTCTCTGGGAGTGTATAGATCTCGTATGAACTAGGATAAAGCCAATCGGTGAAGATCTTCCTTATTTTTTAACTTGGTTTTTCGTAAAAAATCGGCGATTTTCCAAAAATATTTGTTCAAGGGTCCACCATCTTGTTATTTTAGAGCGAAGTCAATAATCCTAGTTCATACGAGAGCCAGACATGTACTCTTTCTAACACCGTTGGAATTTTCGGATTCCGATGTTCCAGTGAGGAGTTATCATGCCCGCCATCAAAGATAAGGACTTTTCTTTAATTACAAAAAACAACAACAAAACAATAACAAAATGTTTTTGTAAATTATTTTTCTTCTCTTTTAATATATATAGTTTCGCCCGATTTAGGTAATTGTTGCAACAAAGTCCCTGGAAATCTTTTCATTTGCACCAATATTGGCATAGCGTACTGAATTAAGTCTAGAATGATGTGTGCAAAGTTTCGCGAAAATCGGTTCAGATTTAGATATAGCTCCCACATATATTTTCGTCCGTTTTTATGTAACTGGTGCACCAAAGTCCCTATATACCTTTCGATTTGCATGGATTTTGGTATAGGGTACTGAATTAAGTATAAAATGTTGTTGCTAAGCTTCGTGAAAAGATCTATAGCTAGGCCGATTGACACAACGTACTGATGTAGTACAAATTAGTCTCTGGCAAGTTTCCCCGAAATTGGTTCAGATATAGATATATAACAAAACAATATAGATACATATGTAGAATATACCCAAAGGGTGAAGGGTATCATATAGTCACCCCAGTTTGACTTTACTACTTTCCTTACTGTTTGTTTTTTAATTTTGCTCATTTCCCATAATTTTTAAAACTTACCTCCATTATTATTTTTTTCGTATTTTACAAATACACATAGTTTTTGTAGATATATATTTGTATTTGAAAGCTTGTTGGCTCTGGAGGATCTCTAGTGTAAAGTGTTGTTAATTAAAACTATAATTTGGTTAATTATGAGCTCATTTCATTTGAAGTCCGTCGTTTCAACTGCTTTGTATCCTTTACAAAAACACCATTGCCACCACCACTACCAACCAACATCATCAGCAGCAGGACCAAGTGTTTATGATTTTCTCTAGTTTTTTTTCTCGTTTCTTGATAGGCTATGTAGTTAAGATTTCTGTGAGTTTTTGTCCGCTTATGTTTTTTTTTTTTCTTTTGGCTCTTGTGGTTCTTTGAGATGCCATAACGAGTATCATAAAATTAGCCAAGCGACGTGATTGCAATGGTAATATCACGCGAATGCCATAATAATATCAACCAAAAAAACAATAAGAAAAACACTTTAGTAGGTAAATGAAATGTTCTCAGAGATAGAGAGAGTGCGAGCAGAACAGAGCTCTTCAACACTACTACAAGTGAGTGTCATAAATTTTATAATAAAAACGAGAAAAATACAGTGCAGCATTCACACACATACGCACTCCAGATACTTTTGAAGGACAATATTTTATCAGTGTTATGTCTATTTTGGGATAAAATATAACCACTCTGCATGGCCTCAGTATGAGGTGTTCAAAGAAGAAAATGGCGCCCAATGAAATAAATGAAAACGACTGTCTACGCAAATGCATTGCCTTGCCGATAAATCATAACCAATAGAGAGACATTTGGACCAAAAAGATATTAACAATTTCGCTTTTGATTTATAAATCATTTGTAACAATTTCAAATATGAATTGTGACTCCAGCAGAAAAACATTAAAATGTGTGTGTGCGTGTTCATGATTGATGGCCGGAATATTAGAAAAATACAAAGGGCAACACAGAGATACATAAATATTTAGCCTTTGTTGCAAATGTCGTTAAGGATTGTTCAATACAGACAAAGTGTTATTTAGGTATCAAATATAAAATATAATTATGAACACACTCGAAAGGTACATGTATATTTTACTTTAAATCGGTTGCAGAAATGCGCATTAAATAATCTGCAAAAATATTATGATTATCGGAATTATGCTCGTAATTTTATTTATTTATTTTCTGAAATGAAAATCGAAGTCAATTTATTGTCTATGGGTCGGCAATGTTTCAAGGAGTTTTCCCAGGAATATATTTTTCATGTGCTTATGTACCTGAATTTCATTGGGTGTATATTCGATATAAGCCAATATAATATTTCGGCAGAAAATTAGAAGTGCAGAGTCATGGTTTAAGATAGTCCCCATATATGTTATGATCATAGCTGTATTTTCTAACGGAAACACTCGTGAAGGAACAAACTTCTATAGAAAAAAATTCGGTACATTTTACAAAAATTTTGAATGGTGTTTATGGTTCCGATACAGTAACAGACAATTATGTGCAATTTTGGTTTCGTAGATTCCGTTCAGGAATTTTTGATGCTAGAGATGCACCTCGCACAGTTAGGCCGGTAGTCGAAAATGTCGATAAAATCAAAGAAATTATCGAGAAATGCCTTTAAAATGGCAACGATTCATACAACAAAACTGCCCAAATCGGACATTCCTATGGTTCATATAAAAATAATGAATTTCTTTTTGCCCAAGCAAATAATTGCTATTTTGGGGATTTTTGGCTCGCTTTTTAACAAATTTGGTATTTTGGGTTCAAATTGGGTAACACATCTTGTTTAAGCAAGAATTGCTATTTAAAATAGTTTAATAGTTAGCCTATAATTTGAAAGGTCGTAGCCGTTGAAATCTGTCTATTCCTTTTTATTACATCCTTGTAATAGTATGAGGCTGACAGATTTCAACGGACATTTGTTTACATTTATGATTTATTTTCTAAAACTCTCGTGTTTTATTTATTTCTATTTCTTCTTTGCTCACGAGTACGTTTTGGGCGTACTGGCTCTATTCGGAGAACCACAATTGCACTGTACCTGTCAACCACCCAAGTCCCTATAGTGCGGACTTAACACATCTTTCAAACAGAAATTATCGATATAATCCCCATATAATCGTTCGCCTACTATTAGATTATTTAATCGATTTTGCTCTAATTTGGTTATATTTGGGTATAAATCTTCAAACCAAAAATTTATCATGACATAGTCCGCCATTTGTGAATGTCCAGAACGGTTACATTTATTTTTATTGTCGCCGTACATGTACTTTGATACTGTATCCATGCTAAATGGATGTTCTTGGGCTATATCCATCCATTTAATCAGTAAGGAATGTAGTAAAGTCGGACTGGGCCGACCGGTACATTCTACATATGTATCCTAACAGACGTCGCGTTTTGTTATATATCTATATCTGAACCGATTTCAGGGAAACTTGCCAGAGACTAATTTATATTACTTCAGCCCGTTGTGTCAATCTTTTCACGAAACTTAGCAACCTAATTCAGTACCCTATACCAAAATTCGTGCAAATCGAAAGATATATGGGGACTTTGGTGCACCAATTACATTAAATCGGAAGAAAATATATATGGGAGCTATATCTAAATCTGAACCGATTTTCACGAAACTTAGCACAAGTCATTCTAGGCTTAATTCAGTACGCTATGGCAAATTCCGTGCAAATAGAATGATTTTCAGAGACTTTGGTGCGCCAATTACCTAAAGTCTGATGAAAATATATATGGAAGCTATATCTAAATCTGAACCGATTTTAACGAAACTTTGCACACATCAGTAGTTCAGTACGCTATGTCAAATTTTCGTGTAAATCGAAAGATATATGGGGACTGTGGTACACCATTTACCTTAAATTGGACGAAGATATATATGGGAGCTATATCTAAATCTGAACCGATTTTCACGAAACTTAACACAGATCGTTATAGACCTTATTCATTAAACTGTGCCAAAATTCTTGGAAATCAAAAAATTTCCAGGGATTTTAGTGGATTATTTACCTAAAATCGGGCAAAACTATATATGGGAGATATATCTAAATCCGAACAGATTTTCACGAAACTTTGCACTTCATTCTAGACGCCAAATTTCGTGCAAATAAAAAGATATATAGCGACTTTGGTGCACCATTTACCTTAAATCGGACGAAAATGTATATGGGAGCTATATCTAAATCTGAACCGATGTTTCCCAATTTCAATAGGGTTCATCCTTGGGCCAAGCAAATGAGCTGTGCCAAATTTCATCCAATTCGGATTTTAAATGCGATCTGTACTTTGTTCACAATTTAACATGGGCAGACAGACGGACGGACATGCATTAATCGACTCAGAAAGTGATTCTATGCATATTCTCAAAAGGAACCATGGGTCTATCTCGATTATTTTTGCCTTTTACAAACATATGCACAAATACATAATACCCTGTACCACAGTGTGGTGAAGGGTATAAAAATGCATGCCCGTTCGGACGGGTTGTGCCTACGATTTGGTTCAAACTCTGAATAATGAGCTTACATTCAATCCGAAATAGGGTCTATTGATCCAAACCTTCCGGTGCCTAGTAAAATTTAAAAAATCCGTATATATAATGGAGCCTACCCCCGTTTTCTTTTTGGTATTTTTCTCACAAGGGTTCCACATTTTAGAAAATAGTGTACAATAGTTTGGAATATAAAGAAGTTTAGGCCGATAGGGTCTGGTAATACAGTTTCGACGAATACTTTTGATTATTTTCTTAATGATCAGTCAACATTGTGAGGGTCAACTGGACCTAATTTTTTGTGTGAAATAGTACAAAATGTTAATTCTTTGGGGTACATGTTCACTGGAGTGGTATTTGTGTGGTATCGGCTTCGTCCGACTATACTGATTTGCAACCAGTAAATAGTATTGAATTTTTTGTTTGTAAAAGGTAGGCTCCGAATATACTCCACACAGCAATAACGGTCAGTTTAGAAAATTTGAAAAGTGTCAAATACTATTTTTTCAAAATACTAACTTTGTAAATATGTGATAGGGAAGAATCAAAAAAAGTACATTTTTTGGGTTGCCTTTTTTTAGTATTTTCCCTTATTTCACTTCATTACATTTTATAAATTGCCACGAAATTATATTGGTTATACACAGTTATTTTCAATTAAGATTAAGTGATTGTAGCCTCCGATTCTCGATACCATTTTTCTTCTTTGCTGCAAAATAGGCCTCTGGTTTTGTCCTTGCCCCTTAATTTCAAGCTATTTTCTTCCTAACGAGCACTCTTTTCAAGACTGATGATAGAAATAGTAGCTTTTAGATAGTACATCCCAAATCATGTTTTGTTTGCCGTACGGGTTTTTCTAAAATGCGGCCATGACTTCAGCGATGTTGTAATTCGAACAATCCAATAACGCCCTTCATAAGGTAGTCAATGTGAGTTATTTCGTATTTATCTCAAAATATAGTCGTCATAATTGTACCAGACGACTGTTGCTATTTTCTCACATTTAGGGGTAAGCATAATGTTCGCGCTGGGCCATCCGTTGCGTTATGTGTTATCGAAAATACAACAACCACAATGAAACGAAGTTAAATATATTGTAACTGTTTGCGTTCGTAAACGCGTATATTCTGCTTAATCCTTTAGTGTAGTCCCCTTGAAAGACTGTCGTATACGTAATGTAATCAGATATTGTTAGCAATAATCATACGTTCCGATATACAACCAATTTCAACTTTAGTATTACCAAAGTATTTTTATACCCATCACCACACTGTGGTACATATCTTAGTGCAGGCGAAAGGAAACGAGATAGACACATGGTTCCTTTTGAGAATATGCATAAAATCACTTTCTGAGTTGATTAATGCTTGTCCGTCCGCCTGTCTGTCCATGTTAAATTGTAAACAAAGTACAGGTCGCATTTATGATCCATAGCTCATTTATTTGGTCCAAGGACGAGCCCTATTGAGATTGGAAAAAATCGGTTCAGATTTAGATATAGCTCCGATTTAAGTTAATCGTGCACCAAAGTCCCTATACATCTTTCGATTTGCACGAATTTTGGCACAGCGTACTGAATTAAGTTTAGAATGATGTATGTTTTCGTGAAAATCGGTTCATATTTAGATATAGCTCCGATTTATGTTAATGGAACATCAATGTCTTTGTATATCTTTTGATTTGCACCAAATTTTAAATGGCGTACTGAAATGAGTCTAGTTTACTTGAGTATCGAGATCTCACTCATATATATTATCGTTCGATTTTTAAACACGTTTAAGCGATTGACACGAAATTTTGTACAACGTACAGAAATAATATAACCTAACGCGTGAACAGTTTCGTTGAAATTGGTTCATATTTAGCTTTAGCTACTATATACCTATTTTCGTTCGATTTGAAGTAAATGGTACATCAAAGACCGATAATATGGCCAATCTTGTCCCATTGTACAAGAACAATTTTAAGCTGTCCGTTGGAATTGAAATTTAGCCTAGGTTGCAGAATGATGTATGTGTCGATTGACTTAAGTCGGTTCATATATAGATAAAAACCAGTGAGCGGAGCAGTATAGTCAGACGGGGCCAACCATATGATACCCTACACAACTTCAAGGGAACTCTAACTTTCAGCGGATGTTTATTCCGAGCTTCTAGCCCGATTAGAGGTCAACAGCACCTCTTCCTTACACTGATATATTTTCCGAATATTACTATTCATATTCAGTACTACCCTTCTAATTATTTGTCCAGATTCCCTTCACAGTGGGTTGTGTTGTGATGTTCGGCTTATTATTGGCATTGACTCGAAAAATATATAAAAAATTAAGTATTCGGTCCACTTCAACCCAAAATTATTATCTGATCATCACCGAAAATTATATTCGTTGTTCTTGGCCATACCTGGCTCCTCATGGAATGTTTCAAAGCGATCAGCGCTATATTTCCGCCCTATAGTGTGGTAATGGGTTACTAAATAATATCTGACAACAGTACATACGACAACATAATTGGCACCAATTTAAAGGTCAACCACTCCTCTTGGATATACTATCAACTTGTCGGGTCTATGTCCTTCAGGAGTAAATATATACGCTATAGAATACAAATTTTGTCATTTTTCACACAAAAGTCAGGGTCCATTTGACCCGCTAAATATTAAACGATCTTTATAAAACCAGGCATTCGATCCCGTTCTCCATGTAAAATTTCGCGATGTTCTTGCTATAACTGCGGCCTCTAGAGTGACCAGAAAAACCGACAAAAATTAAGTATTTGGTCCATTTCATCCCCTAAACACCAACCGATCTTTACCAAAAACAATAGGGGTCTTCATTGGCCAGAACCCATCCTGCATGCAAAATTTTGTGAAGATTGGTCCATAACTGTGGCCTGTATCGTGTTTACAAATTATAATGGACAGACGGACGGACACTTATGTCTAGATCGATTCAGCTAGTCGAGATATGACGATCGGTAGACATAAAGGTGGGTCTGGGACCAATATTTCGCGGCGTTACAAACTCTTGGAGCTGCACAAACCTATAATACCCTGACAACATAGTTGTGTAGGGTATAGTGACATATTTAATTGGTGCAATTTGAAGCCAGTGGTCCTTCAAAAATGCATAAAAATCATAAATTCGCCCCGTCCGACTTTACTACTTTCCTTACTGGTTTTATTTCAATTAATTTTAATTACAAAATCGTTCGTTAGGAATAGCACACGTCATTCTAGACTTAATTCAGTACGCTATGACAAGTTTCCTGCAAATCGAATGATTTTCAGAGGCTTTGGTGCACCAATTACCTTAAATCGGGCGAAAATACATATGTGAGCTACATCTAAATCTGAACCAATTTTTACGAAACTTTGCACACATCATTCTAGACTTAGTTCAGTACGCTATGCCAAATTTCGTGTAAATCGAAAGATATATAGGGATTTTGGTACACCATTTACCAAAAATCGGAGGAAGATATATATGGGAGCTATTTCTAAATCTGAACCGATTTTCACGAAACTTAAGACACTTTATTATAGACCTTATACATTACGCTGTGCCAAATTTCGTGCAAATCGAAAGATATATAGGGACTTTGGTGCACCATTTGCCTTAAATCGGACGAAAATATATATGGGAGCTATATCTAAATCTGAACCGATTTTTCCCAATTTCAATAGGGTTCGTCCTTGGGCCAAACAAATGAGCTGTGCCAAATCTCGTCGGATCATAAATGCGACCTGTACTTTGTTTACAATTTGACATGGACAGACGGACGGACGGACATGCAGAAAGTGATTCTATGATATTCTCAAAAAGAACCATGGGTCTATGTAGATTATTTTTGCCTGCATATGCACAAAGACATAATACCCTGTAACACAGAGTGGTGAAGTTTACAAAAATAGGGTGATGTTACAACGGAGATATACAAAAAGTGATCAGGGTCAAATGATAGTCAGACAATTTCTCCAAACAAATATTGTAAATTAAAACAAACATGCAGTTTTCTAAAATCGCGAAACCCTAAATGTGGATTTTTTTTGCAGATTTATCTCAATTCGTTTGATGCAAAATGAATGTCAAAAATATGCGAATTTTTGACTATTTTTTATCAATTCGTTTGACCAAAACAAACCTATAAAGTTCCATACAGCATTGTTATATACTCCACACAAAAATACCTTTAAATATCTTCCATGCAGGTAATGCAAAAAATTCTTCCCTTGGCCATAATTTATTACAATGCGGCGGAACACTGCTAAATGACCGCACATTTAAATTCCATTTTCGTTGGACTTAACCATGTTAATGTGTGTGTGTGTGCATGTGTTTGAAAGAAGCTAATGTTGATCTCTGCTCCGTTAACACTGAAATTGTTACTAAGCTATCATACCATCGTAACAACTGCAGCATCCAACCAATTTTGTTACTAAAACATTCCAATGGAGTTTAGTTGGGTTGCCATTGTCATTCCGAATGAAAGTTCGTAGATCTGTGGTAGTTGTGTGCACGCCACACAGATTTGTCTAACATTTAGCGCTGCATTATCCTGCTTGCTTAGTGTGTGTGTGTGTATGTGTTAAACTCAGCAATTTGCTGAGTGTGCCAAAATATTCACTCATGGTGTGTATGAGTGTATGTGTGAATGTTCAAATATGTTGTGGTCTAGTGAATACCAAATGAAAATTATCTTCTAACCGATAATATTCGAGAATACACACACACATACACACTCGTACAAACGATAATTACATTTAAATTGTGTGATAATTAGATATCATATGATATGTTTAGTCATGATTTAGATTTAATTTTTAAAAATGTATGTGCAGGTATGTGGCAGATAGAGAAAAATCTAATAAAATTATATACAGATTTTTTTTTTGATAAGCATTGAATATTATTTCAGATCACGTTTTTCGGTGTGTGTACATAACCATATTTGATAAGAGTTGGTAATAAAATTATTTTTAAATTAAGTAATAGATAACAAACATAATAATTTAGAAGTGAAGTAGGTATTTAATGGTCAGTGACATCATCACAGAGATAGCGTGCATGTTATCTTGAGTGGCTAAGCCAATAAATGAAGTAGAAAAGTGTTAATAACTATATAGGTGAAACCAATTATAACAAGTGAAAAAATGCGTTAAGTTTGGCCGGGCAAAACTTTGGATACCCTCCACCATAGTTATACTAACAGATACTTGCAAAGGAAAATATAGGGAACATACCCAAATGTGGACTTACAGCGATAATTCTACAAACCGATTTATGTGTTGATCGTTATATGGGGACTAGACCTAACTACGGGCCGATATAGTTCATTCTCGAACCTCACGTTCTAGTTTTTTATCTCCATATCTTCCGCTGGCAGAATGAGTACTACAAAGACTTAAAACCAAATCCAAAACGCGGAACAAATCAGATAACTATTTATACCCTACACAACTATGTTGTCAGCATTGTGCAGCCCCAAAAGTTTGTAACGCCGCGAAATATTGGTCCTAGACCCACCTTTAAGTATACCGATCGTCATATCTCGACTAGCTGAGTCGATCTAGACATGTGTGTCCGTCCGTCCATTATAATTTGTAAACACGATACAGGTCACAGTTATGGACCAATCTTCACGAAATTTTGCATGTAGAATGGGTTCCGGCCAATGAAGACCCCTATTGTTTTTGGAAAAAATCGGTTAATATTTAGGGTGCGAAATGGACCAAAAACTTTATTTTTGTCGGTTTTTCTGGTCACTCCAGAGGCCGCAATTATGACCCAAACACCGCGAATTTTTGCATGGAGGAGGGGATCGGGCCAAAGAATAGGCATGCCTGTTTTGATAAAGATCGGTCAATATTTAGCGGGTCAAATGGACCCTGACTTTTGTGAAACATTACAAAATTTGTATTCTATAGCGTATATATTTAGTCCTGAAGGACATAGGCCCGAGAAGTTGATAGTATATCCAAGAGGAGGGGTTGATCTTTAAATTGATACCAATTATATTGTCGTATGTACTCGGATGTGGGAGATACACTTAAATATTTACATGTGCTTACGTATTGATATAGTATTCAGTAACCCATTACCACACTAGAGGGCAGAAATATAGCGCCGATCGCTTTGTAATTTTCCATGAGGATGCAGGTATGGTCAACTACTACGGCCATATTTTTCGGTAATGATCAGATACTAATTTTGGGATGAATTAGACCGAAAACTTAATTTTTGGTGTTTTTTTTTTTTTTGGACGATCTATAGGCCACAATTGAAAGCCGAACATCACAACCCAACCCACCGTGAAGGGAATCTATACTCAATATTAGTAATATTTGTTGATCTCTAGTCGGTCAAGAGGGTGCAAATATCGCGAAATGTTGCCAAGATCAGAATATAGAACCCCAGAATGTTAGATTATCGTGGAAGTTGAAGGAAGTTGAAGGTATCATATGGTCGGCCCCGTCCGACTATACTGCTCTGCTCACTGGTTGAATATCTTTTTATATCCTATACAACTATATTGTAAGGGTATTATTGCTGTGTGTGGCTCCAAGAGTTTGTAAAGACTCGAAATATTGGTTCTATACTCAACTTTTAGTATACCGAACGTCATACCACACTAGAGGGCGGAAATGTAGCGCTGATGGCTAGGAGGTTCGACATGAGGTTCCGATTATGGTCAAGAATGACTATAATATGATGATCAGATAATATTTAAGGGATGAAATTGACGGGAACTTTACTTTTGGAGTGAATATCAGTCAGAAGCATTGCAAAGCCTATAAATGCATATAGAAAACGTCGCAGTTTACATAGCGGTAAGAGGATTTATTGACGCGCAGTCACAATTTGCATAAACATACTCAAACTCATACACAAACCTTAAATTATATTTTTCCGAATAAGAGAGCATGCTTTGAAAAAATTGTTTCCACTATTGTTGGAATTATGAATTTTCGAAAAATATATTTTTTCTGGGTAGACTGAAGGTCTTTCAATAATCTTTTTATATCTACACTAACGTATGCCCGCAACTTCGTTAGCGAATTTGGGAATTATTTTAAAACCAATACCGTATTTCCAAAAGTACCTATATATCTCAACTCAACACACCAATTCTGACCGCAACAGAAATCTTGATCTATACTAAATTTTGTGTTATTTATTGTCCATTGTACACTTACAATACTTATTTCGAAAAAAATCCACACTTAAAATATACATAGGTACACTCAAACACAAATTTGTTATCCAATGTCAGCATTGCAGCTCTATCGGTTCACTCTAAATCCAAATACTACCAAATTTAGTGTCATTAGTAGACTTTTCTAAAATTTCCTACATACCCCAATCCAACACTCCTAAAGTGATCCTAACTCCCAATGTCAAGATTGCAGCTCTATAGGTACACATAACTCCAAATTTGGTACCATTTAGTACACATTGGTACGAATTTTCTGAAACGTTCTACATAGCCCAATCCTACATCCCAACAGTGATCCTAACTTCAAATTTCAAGATTCCAACTCTATCGCTTTACCCATATCCAAATATGGTACAATTTAGTACAAATTTCCAAAACTTCCTACATACCCTAACAATGATCATAACTCCAAATTTCAGAATCCCAGCTGTATCAGTTCACCAAAAATTGAAAGTGTACCAAAATTTAGTACAATTTAGTACGCATAAGTATGAGTTTCCAAAACTACATCCATACCGGAATGCAACACTCCAACAGTAACCCTATTTTCAAATTTCAACATTCAAGCTCTAATGGTTCATCTAAATCCACATTTGGTACAATTTTGTACACTTTTAACGAATTTCCAAAACTTTCTATAAACCCCAATCCTACACCCCAACAGTGATTCTAATATCAAATTTCAAGATTCCAGCTTTACCGGTTCACACACTAGTACGAAGCCCAATCCTTCACCCCAACAATAATAATAACTCCCAATTTCAAGATCCATCCATCAGTTCTCCCAATATTTAAATTGTACCAAATTTAGTACCCATAAGTATGAATATCCATAGCCCGATGCCACACTCCAACAGTAACCTTATTTCGAAATTTCAGCATTCCAACTCTATCGGTTCACCCAAATTCACATTTGGTACCATTTTGTACACATTAGTACTAATTTTCAAAACATTCTATATATCCCATTCCTACACCTCAACAGTGACCCTAATTCCAAATTTCAGGTTCACCCAAAATTTTAATTGTACCAAATTTAGTATACTTTAGTACGAATTTCCAAAACTTTCTACAAAGCCCAATCCTAAACCCCAACACTAATACTAACGTCAAATTTTAAGATTCCAGCCCAAATGTTACGAAATTGTACCAAATTTAGAACATTTTAGTACTATTCGAATATTTATAGTTCGAATTTTCCTTTGCTACTTCTATTCCACTACACTCCATCAGTGACCCTCATTTCAAATTTAAGAGTTCTAGCTCTCCCGGTTCTCCAAATACAAATGATACCACATTTAGTACTTTTCGTACCGTTCTAGTACGAATTTCCAGGCTTATCTGACACCTTTGGGCCAGGAGTGACCCTCACCTAAAATTTCATGATTCTAGCTTCAGCCATTTCGTCTGGGTGTTGATGAATCGTTAAGTCAGCCAGTCAGTCTCTTTATACCCTTCAACACACTGTGGTGCAGGGTATTATGTCTTTGTGCATATGTTTGTAACAGGCAAAAGGAAACGATATAGACACATGGTTCCTTTTGAGAATATGCATAGAATCACTTTTAAGTCGAATTATGCATGTCCGTCTGTCTGTCCATGTTAAATTGTAAACAAAGTACAGGTCGCATTTATTATCCGAATTGGATGAAATTTGGCATACGTCACTTATTTGGCCCAAGGACGATCCAGATTTAGATATAGCGCCCATATATATTTTCGTCCGATTTAATGTAAATAGTGCACCAATGTCCCTAAATATCTTTCGATTTGCACGAAATTTGGCACGGCGTACTGAATTAAGCCTAGAATATTGTGTGATAGGTTTCGTGAAAATCGGTTCCGATTTAGATATAGCTCCCATATATATTTTCGTCCGATTGAAGGTAAATGGTGCAACAAAGGCCCTAAATATCTTTCGATTTGCACCAAATTTGGTATAGTTTACTGAATAAAGTCTAGAATGTTGTGTGTTAAGTTTCGTGAAAATCGGTTCCGATTTAGATATAGCTCCCATATATATTATCGTGTGATTTAAGGAAAATGGTGTACCAAAGTCTTTAAATATCTTTCGATTTGCACGAAATTTGGCACAGCATAATGAATAGGGTCTAGAATGGTGTGTGTTAAGTTTCCTGAAAATCGGTTAAGATTTAGATATAGCTCCCATATATATTTTTGTTCGATTTAAGGAAAATGAAGTACCAAAGTCCCTATATATCTCTCGATTTCCACGTAATATGGTACAGCGTACTAAATAAAGTCTACAATGAAGTGTGTTATGTTTCGTGAAAATCGGTTCAGATTTAGATATAGCTCCCATATATATTTTCGTCCGATTTTAGATAAATAGTGCATCATAGTCCCTATATATCTTTCGATTTGCACGAAATTTGGCATATCGTACTGAATGAAGTATAGCATGATGTGTGTTAAGTTTCCTGAAAATCGCTTCAGATTTAGATATAGCTCCCATATACATTTTCGACTACATATATCTTTCGTAATGAACTTAGTATAACTTATAAGTTAGATATAAATGCTGCACCGAATTCCCCAGGTGGGTCCGATTGGCACAAAATTTTGCACAACTTATTGAAGTTATTATGAGATAACGTGTTGCAAGTTTTGTTGAAATTGGTTCAGATTTAGATATAGTTCCTATATATAGTTTCGTCAGATTTTAAGTAAAATGTGCACCAAAGACCCAAAGTTATATAGTTTATATAACCTAGCATGTGGAAAGTTTTATTTAATCGCTTCAAATTTGGATAGATCTACCATACATATTTTCTCTCGATTTTAACTAAATGATGCACCAAGAACTCAAAATAGGGTCGATATTCTGTGACAAGTTTCGATGAAATCTGCTTAAATTTCGATATAGCTTTTATACATATTTCCGTCCGATTGGAAGTAAATGGTGCACCAAACTCCTCATGTTTATCAGATATGTATCCAAGTAATCTACGGATATCCGATTGATATATACTTTAAATTGATTTACATAATTTTGTCCCATTGAAAAGAATCAACTCTATATCTGACCAAATGAAATGGGTCCAATTTCATTTTACTGATCCTTCAAAAATGCAACGTCTGTTAAGATTCATTTGTTGAATATATCCTAAGTGGTGAAGGGTATCATATAGTCGGCCCCGTCCGACTTTACTACTTTCCTTACTGGTTTATTAGTATAGATAACACGAAACTTAGGCTTGGGAATGCCTGCCGTTACTACTTTACTTTTTCCATACAATATAAAAATATTACTTCTCTTAATCGCTTCTTTGATATCAAATTTCAATACTAAATAATCCAACACTAAATACTCTCCTTTATCGACGTGTTCAAGTGTACACTTCAGTATCGCTATTTGTTTTGTATTTGAATTATCCATCCAACCATTCATTAATAATAATAAAATGTTCTAAACAATTGATTTTCCACTTCAGTAAACACTTGAAGTGTAGTAAAAAAAGTATTATAAAAAAAAAAAAAAACAACAGCAACAACACCAACAACTGTTATCTGCTTACATTCATAAACTAGGAACAGGTGAAGCACTTATGAAATCGTTTGTTAAATATACTCGTATTACATAAATAAGTAATCATAAAAAAGCAGAACGGAATAGCACACAAAAACGTGTGAACAACGCGAATGCATTCGCCTTATCTCTGTAGTCCAATAAACATTGGAATGGCAACAACAACAACAAAATTATAACAGAAAGGCCCGAGTCACTTTGTTTTGTTGCTGTTTTGTTTTTTTGTGCGGCATGACGATGAAAATTAATTAAAACGAAATGCACTTTACGAACGAGAAAAAAAAACAACAACAACAACAACAATTAAATAACAGCTCAAAATGTAATTTCAATTTATAAAAGCAGCAAAAAACAACAACGGGAACGCATAAAATAGGCAAAGCTATACCTTTGACAAGAACTTTTGAGTCATTCATTGTCGACTAGAAACGGTGGATGACGATGATGATGATTTCTTTGCCACCAAGTTTACCTTGACAAAATGAAATGAGTGTTGAACAGAGGCTGTAGTCTGATGCAGATTCGTTTCATAAATTTTGCGTTGTTTACCCAGCTATTCGTATAAGAAGGAACATTTGTCATGTTTCCCAAAGTGTTACAACTATTCACACAGACAAACACTCAGACAAATTCAATTGGACCTCTATATAATATGACAGTGTCAATGGGTATATTTAGATGACAAGGAGATTCTGAAAACTATTTGTAGTTTTATTATTATTTTTTAGAAATGAAAATTGTTTTGAACCGGACGACACCGGGTTTTGCCATTAAGTATACCCTTCACCATTCTGTGGTACAGGGTATTATGTCTTTGTTCATATGTTTGTAACAGGCAAAAGGAAACGACATAGACACATGGTTCCTTTTGAGAATATGCATAGAATCACTTTCTGAGTCGATTTACGCATGTCTGTCTGTCCGCCCGTCCATCTATCCGCAGGTACAGGTCGCATTTATGATCCGATTTGGATGAAATTTGGCGTAGGTCACTTATTTGGCCCAAGGACGAACCCTATTGAAATTGGAAAAAAATATATTTAGATTTATAACTCCCATATATGTTTTCGCCCGATTTAATGTAAATGGTGCACCAAAGTCCCTATATATCATTCGATTTGCACGAAATTTGGCACAGGGTAATGAACTAGGCCTAGAATGATGTGTGTTAAGTTTCCTGAAAATCGGTTTAGATTTAGATAAAGCTCCCATATATATTTTCGTCCGATTTAATGTAAATGGTGCACCAAAGTCCCTATATATCATTCGATTTGCACGAAACTTGGCACAGCGGTTCAGATTTAGACATAGCTTCTATATCTGACCAAATAAAAAAATTTACTATCGGTTGCAGAATGACATGTTTATGGATCCAATTTCATTTTACTGGTCCTTTAAAAATGTGGTGAAGGGTATCATATAGTCGGCCCCGTCCGACTTTACTACTTTCCTTACTGGTTTATAAATTATAAAAAAGTACACACCTAGTGAAATAATATTTATTTCTGTTTCCGACGGTGTTACTAGTGGATGTAACAACTATACGATGCACAACCTTTACCTTAGCGGGCTTGTGACAGAACTTTCGTTCCACAAACCGAGTTTAAAACCAGTAAGGAAAGTAGTAGTCACCACTTTGGCATATTCAACAGATGAATCCTAACAGACGTCGAATTTTTGAAGGACCATTAACATGAAAATGGATCCATAAACACCTATACTAAATTTTTCATTTGGTCAGATATAGGGTTGCTTCTTATGTTATATTAACTTCAGTACGTAGTGCAATATTTTGTGCCGATTGGACCCACCATGTTGAAGCATTTATATCTTACCTCTAGCTTATACTAATTTCAAAATTTGTGTCAATTTGGCGTTAAATCGGACGAAAATATATATGTAGAAGCTATATCTGAACCGATTTCAATGATTCTTGGCAGAGATTAACTACAATTTTTTTACCTAAAATCGGAAGACAATATATGTGGGAGCTATATCTAAATCTGGACCGATTTTCAGGAAACTTAACACACATCATTCTAGACCAAATTCCTTACGCTATGCCAAATTTCGTGCAAATCGAAAGATATATAGGGACTTTGGTGCACCATTTACATTAAATTGGACGAAAATGTATATATGGGTGCTATATCTAAATCTGGACTGATTTCCAGGAAACTTAACATACATTATTCTAGACCTAATTTAGTACGCCTTGCCAAATTTTGTGAAAATCGAAAGATAATTAGGGACTCTGGTACATCATTTACATAAAATCGGACGAAAGTATATATGGGAGCTATATCTAAATCTGAGCCGACTTTTTCCAATTTCAATAAGGTTCGTCCTTAGACCAAATAAGAGACCTATTCCAAACTTCATCCAATTCGGACCATAAATGCGACCTGTACTTTGTTCACAATTTAACATGAACAGACAGACAGACGGACATGCATAAATCGACTTAAAATATTCTCAAAAGGAACCATGTGTCTATCTCGTTTCCTTTTGCCTGTTACAAACATATGCACAAAGACATAATACCCTGTACCACAGTGTGGTGAAGGGTATAAAAAGATTTCCAGGAGCGTCGGTGTTTTGCGCAGTTTTTCCAATTTGAAAGACCATTTTCGGCAATGTTGTCTTCCAATGGATTTTTCCATCTAATTCATGGCCTTACCCTTCTGCGTGAACCATCAGCTAGTTCACTTTTATATACCTTTTGAGCTGGGACATTTTCATCCATTCTCACAACATGACGTAGCCAATGTAGTCGCTGCAGCTCGGTACGTCTGACAATGTCTATGTCCGTCAACGTAGATCGGACCATAGATCTTTCGGAGAAATTTTCACTCAAACACTCCATGAGCTGACTCATCTGCTTGTGTAAGCACCCATGCTTCAGATCCATATAATAGCTCAGGTAGTACCTGCTTCTTGTAGAGTGTGAGTTTGGTCTGGCGGGAGATGACCTTGTTTTTAAACTGTTTACTTAGACCATAGTAGCATCTGTTGGCCAACAATATCCATCTCCGAATTTCAAAATTTATTAGTGTTATTGATGGCGGTACCAAGGTATTTGAAATTTTGAACACCTCGAAGCTGAAGTTCTCAAGGTCCACAGTTGGTCCGAGCCGACTGGACGTCTTGCGCGTTAATACCATCAGCTTGGTCTTCTCGCCGTTTACTGCCAGGCCCACTTTGGCAGACTTCTCCTCAATTTGTTCAAAGGTGGCTGTTACCGCTCTCAATGTTCGACCCATAATGTCGGCGTAGGTAAGTAACATATGGTGTTTGGTGTACAGAGTGTCATTTCTGTTCATATTTGCCTCTCGTATGACATTTTCCACCAGGATGTTAAAAAGGTCACATGACAAACTGTCACCTTGTCGGAATCCTCGTTCGGTATTAAAGGGCTCCGATAGGTCCTTTCCGACTTTAACTGCTGATCTTGTGCCTGTTAAAGTTATCCTACATAACCGAATTAATTTTGCAGGAATGCCAAACGCAGACATGGATTTAAAACCCTCCGAACGGATAGGGCTATCGAATGCGGCTTTATAGTCGACGTATGGGCGGAGTGTGTCGATGTGTTCTTCGTGGGTGTTTTCCAGGATGTGGCGCAGTGTGAATATCTGGCCAATGGTGGATTTGCCAGGTCTGAAGCCGCATTGGTATGATCCAATAATGTCATTGACCATTGGCTTCAGTCCTTCACACAGTACGCTAGATACAAACTTTATATGTGATAGGAAGGAGACTTATTCCTCTATACTTGGCACATATCGTCTTTTTTCCTTTTTTGTGCACGGGACACAGTATGCTGAGGATCCAATCATTGGGTATGCATTTCTCTAGCCAAATTGTACTAATCAGCTGGTGCATGCTCCTGGCCAGCATCTGACCACCAGTCTTGAATAGTTCGGCTGGTAACCCATCGGCACCTGCTACTGTATTATTCTTCAGCTGATTGATTGCTATTTTGATTTCACCTTGGCTAGGTGGTATACCGTCATCTCTTATTGGTTCTTAGGTATCCATTTGATAGCAGAAGCTTTTCAAAATGATCCTTCCAGATCCTCAACACGCCGTCACCAGGTTTCCATCTTCATCGCTACAGGTGGATGTGCCTGCACCAAAGCCTTCGGTTTGGTGTTTTACTTGTTGATAAAATTTCCGGATTTGATCCTGACTCATTGAGATGTACAGCAATTTGGTCACGCTCACGTTTTTCTTGTTCTTCTTTATTCTGAAAATACATTTCTCCTTTCACATTTTTTTCCGATAATTAGCCATGTTGCTACTGTCTGTAGGGTTGACCTGTACGCTGCGTTTTTCACATCAATAACATTACGACACTCCTGATCGTACCATGGGTATCTTGGTGGTGGTTTTTGGTATCCAAGTGTTGCTTTTGCTGCAGTTTGTAGGGAGAGCAATTCTGTGCCATTGTTCTTCTATACTATTATAGGGACAAGAAGTGCTTTTGTCAAGCAGGTGGGTAAGTTGAACGGAGTATACCTTTTCTACCTGTTGTGTTTGCAGCTTTTCGACGTAAAGTTTCCGTGTTACATTAGATCGCACCTTCGCTGCAACATTAACACGGGTGCGAACCTTGGCTGCCACAAGATAACGGTCCGAATCGATATTCGCTCCTCGTATTGATCGAACGTCTAAAACACTGCTCGAATGCTTCTCGTTTATCACAACATGGTCAATTTGATTTCTCGTTGCTTGATCAGGATAAATCCAGGTGGCCTTGTGTATATCGAGATGTTTGAATCTGGTGCTGATAACTCACATGTTTTTTGCTGCCGCGAAGTCAGTCAACCGTTTTCGGATGTTTCTTTGTGAAGACTGAATTTTCCGACGGTGGGGCCAAAAATATTTTCCCTTCCGATTTTTGCATTAAAATCTCCTAGCAGAATTTTAATGTCATGGCCAGGACAGCGGTCATATGCTGTTTCTAGGCGCTCGTACTTACTCGTACTTACTTACGTATTTTACATTGATCTGCTCATCTTTGTCTTCGTCTGCTCATCTTTGTCTTCGGTCAGAGCATGGGCGCAAATAAGACTGATGTGGAACAATTTCGCTTTTATACGGATTATAGCAATTCGCACATCTACTGGAGTGAATCTGGAGACGAGATCTTCTATTCTCCTGTTAACCATAAATCCGCAGCCAAATTCATGTCTCGTTTAATGGCAGCTATAATACAGTGCGTAATCGTCTGATTTACTTACGCATGTCCCTTTCCATCGCATTTCCTGTAAGGCAATAATATCGGCTTTATACTTTTTGAATACATCCGCCAAAGCGAGAACTGTGCCTGTTCTGTACAACTTGCGCACATTCCTCTATACGTTTTTATAGTTCTTATGGGTGAACTCACGGCACATATCAGCTCACTATTTCAACGGGTGATGAAAAATAGTCTCTCTCTCATCTCGATTGTGGAAACTGGGCTTCGCCATTTTAAAGCCTATCAGAGCCATTGCTTGGTATCTACCATCTCCTACGCCACGCCTCACGTGACAAAAAATCCGACCTTTTTTCCAGGGATCAAAAAGAAAATCAATCGAAATATAACATTTGAGCTATGCTTTAAAGTGTCGTTGCAGTGCAGGAATTTTTCCGAGGACAATTTCTCAGCCCTGATTTGATAAATTATATCCAAATCATAAAGATAAATTATTAATTTTCAATACTATACATATGCAATAGTTTTTGAGTATTTCAGTATTTTATTATGGATATTTTGATATAGTCCTGAACTCCACAAATATGCCAATACTATCGTATATAATAACATACTTTCGATAATTTCTAAATAAAAAATTTCATTTCACTTATGCCCACAAAATATTTGTATTTAAATTAGTATCCTCCTACCATGGTTCTGCAGTTGTTGTTATAGTTCGTCCTACTGCTGAGACATATGATTATGCAAACGGAAGTAAAAGGATATGTAAAGGAAGCAGTGTCCTTTTGTGTACAAACTCGTATATGTATAGACAACAAAGATTGACACAGCATCTCGACAATAAATAATATGTTTGCAATGCTGAAGCCTTGATATTCTAACTGTGTATGTGTGAGGGTTCGAGTACACGTCTTGTCCGTCTTAAAATACTATATTTGTATGTGTGTATGGATGCTTCGCCCATTCTTCTTCATAGATAGACATGCAGTGAAGCGAAGAGTTGCAGATTAGAAAAGTAGAAAATGAAGACAATCTTGTGACATGACATATGGATGTAAATGTGAATACAATAAGTTTTATGAAGGACATACACAAATATATGTATATATATATATATATATATATATATAGGTTGTTGAGTTATTGTATAACTAGGATAATTTCCATATGCCCTAAAGATGGTTAAAGGTAATGTGACTTAAAAATTAAAATAAAATAATTTGAGTAAAAACGTATTTAAATTCGATAAGTCCTTGAAAAAAAAATTGTTTAGGAATCCAAGCCTCATGTAGTCCTTGAAAAAATTTGTTTAAGAATCCACGCCTTATATAGTCCTTGAAAAAAAATTGTTTAAGAATCCAAGCCTCATATAGTCCTTGAAAAGAGAATTGTCTAAGAATCTACGCCTCATATAGTCCTTAAAAAATTGTTTAAGAATCCACGCCTCATATAGTCCTTGAAAAAAAAATTGTTTAAGAATCCACGCCTCATATAGTCCTTGAAAAAAAAAATTGTTTAAGAATCCACGCCTCATATAGTCCTTGAAAAATTAATGTTTAAAAAATCCACGCCTCATATAGTCCTTGAAAAAATTGTTTAAGAATCCACGCCTCATATAGTCCTTGAAAAAAAATGTTTAAGAATCTACGCCTCATATAGTCCTTGAAAAAATTGTTTAAGAATACAAGCCTAATATAGTCCTTGAAAAAAATTATTTAAGAATCCACGCCTCATATAGTCCTTGAAAAAAAATTGTTTAAGAATCCACGCCTCATATAGTCCTTGAAAAAAAAATTGTTTAAGAATCCACGCCTCATATAGTCCTTGAAAAAAAATTGTCTAAGAATCCCCGCCTCATATAGTCCTTGAAAAAAAATTTCTAATCCAAGCCTCATATCCTTGAAAAAAATTGTCTAAGAATCCACGCCTCATATAGTCTTTAAAAAAATTTTCTAAGAATCCACGCCTCATATAGTCCTTGAAAAAAATTGTCTAAGAATCCACGCCTCATATAGTCCTTTAAAAAAATTTGTCTATGAATCCACGCCTCATGTAGTCCTTGAAAAAAAATCGTTTAAGAATCCACGCCTCATATAGTCCTTGAAAAAAAATTGTCTAAGAATCTACGCCTTATATAGCCATTGAAAAAAGGTTTTTCTAAAAATCCACGCCTCATATAGTCCTTGAAAAAACTATTCTTTAAAAATCCACTCCTCATATAGCCCTTGAAAAAAATGTATTTGTGCATATGTTTGTAACAGGCAAAAGGAAACGAGATAGACACATGGTTCATTTTGAGAATATGCATAGAATCCCTTTCTGAGCCGATTTATGCATGCTCGTCCGTCTGTCCATCTGTAGATGTTAAATTGTAAACAAAGTACAGGTCGCATTTCTAATCCGATTTAAGTAAAGTTTGGCACTAGTCACTTTTTTGTCCTAAGGACGAACACTATTGAAATGGAAGAAATATTGAAGATTTTGGTATAGCTCCCTATATAGTTTCGCCCGATTTTATGTAAATGGTGCAACAAAGTCCCAATATATCTTTCGATTTGCACGAAATTTGGCATAACGTACTGAATTGACTCCAAAATGACATGTGTCAAGTTTCGAGATAATCGGGTCAGATATAGCTCCCATATATATTTTCGTCCGATTTAAGGTAAATGAGGCACCAAAGTCCCAATATATCTTTCGATTTGCACGAAATTTGGCATACCGCACTGAAATGAGTCTAGAATGATGTGTGCTAAGTTTCGAGAAAATCGGGTCAGATTTAGATATAGCCCCCATATATATCTTCGGCCGATTTAAGGTAAATGGGGCACCAAAGTCCATATATATCTTTCGATTTGCACGAAATTCGGCATAGCGTACTGTATTGAATCTAGAATGGCGTGTGTCAAGTTTCGAGAAAATTGGGCCAGATTTAGATATAGGTCCCATATATATTTTCGTCCGATTTAAGGTAAATTGTGCACCAAAGTCCCTATATATCTTTCGATTTGCATAAAATTTGGCATAGCACACTGAATTAGGGGTAGAATGGTGTGTGTTAAGTTTCGTAAAAATCGGTTCTGATATAGATTTTAAGTAAATGGTGCATCAAAGTTCCTATAAATCTTTCGATTTGCACGAAATTTGGCGTACTGAAATGAGTCCAGTTTCGAGAATATCGGGTCAGATTTAGATATAGCTCCCACAATTATTTCGTCTGATTTAAAGTAAATGGGCACCACATATATCTTTCGATTTGCACGAATTTTGGTAAAGCGCCCTGAATTAAGTCGAGAATGAGGCGTACTAAACTTCTTGAAAATTAAGTACAACCTACTGAAGTTACTATAATCTTTCGTGTGTCAGATTGTTTTGAAATCGGTTCAGATTTACATATAGCTCCTGTATATAATCTCGTTGATTTTAAGTAAATGGTGTACTAAAGGCTCATAGCTAGACCGATTGACATAATTAATCTCTGGCAAGTTTCCTTGAAATCGCTCCAGATTTAGATATAGCTTACATATAAAATTTCGACCCATTCATGCTTATTGTACATTTAAACAGTGAAGCATACCAAATAGCATGTGTAAAGTGTGCTTTAAATCTCTTTACAAAATTTAGAATAGGTTGCAGAATGGCATGTGTTGGAATTGATGTTAGTCGGTTTACATATAGATAACGAACGCATATTTAACTTCGTCCAATTTCATGTCAATGTTCCTTCGAAAAGGCGACATCTGTTAGGATACATATGTAGAATATAACCGAAGTGGTGAAGGGTATCATATAGTCGACCCTGTCCGACTTTACTACTTTCCTTACTGGTTTTAGTTTTTGTTGGTTAACTCCTTTTGCATACCTACCCAATCCATACACAGAATTCACCAATCTTTCCAACAAGTTTTATATTCACTTCTTCTGGATGTGACATAAGGTTACAGCATCCATTGGCCTATGCATGTCCTATATGTATATACACACAAAATATGTATGCATATATATAACAAAAAATATATATGCACTATAGTATATGTATATGCAAATGTTGTAACGATATCAAAAAATAAGAAATCCAAAAAAAAAAATGAAAATAAAAAATATGAAATTCAAAAGAGTGAGGCATGTCACATAAAAAAATTGAGATTGTTAAAAGTGAATAAAAAACTTGCATGTCAGCTAAAGGAGGTGAAATATCTGTAAGAGGGAAACCTAGGGCTGACGATGATGGCGATAATGCCATGTAAATATGACGAATGGATATGATTTAATAATTGCACTGATTTTACTGATTGCAGTAATCCTGATTATGAAAATGACAAGGCGAGACAAGATGAGAGACGACAAGAGAAGAAGGATAAGGACGTTGATGAAGACGTGTGAATAATGTTGAGACGCTGTTGAATTTATGACAATGCTGCAGTTGACAATGGTGCAAGGCATTCAATGATTAAAGAAGAATGACTTTTGTGTATTTAATAAATGATTGTGACACCGATGAGAGTGTAAAGATGAAGGAGGAAGGGTGTCAAAAAACACAATTCTGTGAATAAGTGATTGATGTGAATATTGTTCTTAATAAAATATACAAAATAAACAGGGTAAAATATGAGTCATTGTTATAATACGGGGACAGAAAATAACAGTTATTTTTTTGAACATGTGAACAAACAAACTCTTCATGTTACAGATATTGGACAAATATTAGGTTAGCGAAAAGGAAATCCATTTTTTTGTGTAAATGGTTTAAAACAGTTAGGGTCCATTGCCGCTAAATATTGAAGATCGGTCAATATTTAGCGGAAATTTACAACATTTGTATTCTATTTATTCCTGTAGGATATAGTTTCCAGTTAGTATATACTAGAAGAATGGTTGACCTTTAAATTGATACCAATTATTCTGTTGAATGTGGGAGTTATACGAACATATTTACAGATCTCTGTAAATATGTTCTGATTAACACTACCACACTAGAGAGCATGTATTTCGTGCCGATCGATTTGAAATTTAACATAAAGTACCGGTTATGGTCAAGGACGACGCCTATAATTTTCGGAGATGATCAGTTCTTGAAATAGAACAAAAACCTAATTTTTGTGTGTGTGTGTTTTTTATATTGCCACAATAATATGCCATGCCATCTCTAATCGGCCAGGAGGATGTAAAAATCGCGAAATATTGCGCATGCAAGGAATATAGATCCGTATAAAGTTTGTGTTCTGTGGTAGTTGTGTAGGGTATCATATGGTCGGCTCCGCCCGTCTATACAGCTCCGCTCACTGATTTAAACCCTTTTTTGGTATGTATTAGTATTTTTAAAGCAAATGTAAGTTGTACATTTACTAAAAACATTGTGCAAAAAGTTAAAAAACATCGAAGTGGCCATTCTCAAGATTCGTATGGCCTCTTCGGTGCTTTTTAAATTTTAGAGAAACCGTTATACCCTTTACAGAAACCGTTATACCCTGAAAATTGTAAAGGGACTTAAATTGTGCCAATTAGTAATCATAATGGTACAAAAACGATGTTGTGTTGTTCCCAAACCTCAAATTAGAGGTCATAAAATGCTTCTAAGCAAAAACCCAGGTCTAATGGCAAGGGGAATTAATTAATTTTAATGCCAAAATAGATTTCGTGATTAATTGTCAAATCTATTAATCGGTTGACCAAGTGATGTGCCCCTCCCGACATTGGTAAAATTAGCAGTAAAAAACAACAAAAACTTTTCAATGAGACCAAAAGTCGAACAGTGGTCGACTGAAAACGTGTGATCGGGTCCGACGAATCCAACTTAAACCGTTTTCAATCTGAGGATAAGCATTATAGGTGGTGAAATGTTTTTAAAAAGCGCCATGTGAAGCACATTGGGAAACGTCACAATAAGGGCAGGCTTTAACTTATGGGACCTTGGACAGAGGCAAAAAAATTTGATAATACAAAAATGAAAGAGGACTATTGAGTTCTTTGCAGAGTCATTTCAACCGGTTTTTGTAAATACGAACGCTTATTCTGAAGAAGATATAATTATGAGCAGGACGGTGATCCACTACACTCGACCAAAATCAGTGATAGTTGTGTAGGGTTTCATATGAACGGCCCCGTCCGACTATACTGCTCCGCTCACTGGTTATTACGTAAAAAGTGTTCAAAGTACAAACATCCACTTGAATCTGCTCGCCACAATATATGCTTTGTCTGTAAAGTATCTGAAGAAGTTAAGGGAATCCCACCCATTCTCGATTTTAATTTTTCAAGATTTTCAATGGGCTGGTAAATCAATACCAATGCTTGTTAACGTTTGTAGCTTTGCACATATATATTTGAAGATTTAAAAGAGAAGAAAAATAATTTACAACAAATTTTTATTATTGCTTTGTTGTTGTTTTTGTAATTAAAGAAAAGTCCTTATTTTTGATGGCGGGCATGATAACTCCTCACTGGAACATCGGAATCCGAAAATTCCAACGGTGTTAGAAAGAGTACATGTCTGGCTCTCGTATGAACTAGGATTATTGACTTCGCTCTAAAATTAACAAAATGGCGGACCTTTGAAAAATATTTTTGGAAAATCGCCGATTTTTTACCAAAAACCAAGTTAAAAAATAAGGAAGATCTTTACCGATTGGCTTTATCCTAGTTCATACGATAGCTATACACTCACAGAGAAACGTGTACAAATTTGGAATCGATTGGGTTATTAGTTTTTGAGTTATCGTGCCCGCCATTCGCAAAAGATAAAAACGCGTTTAAAGTTTCAGAAGCCCTTTAGCCGTCACTTGATGCTGACACAATAAATCGGCTATATCTTCAAGAGTTCTTGAGATTTTCACTTGAAATTTTGTAGAGACGTTCTTGAATTAGTGTAGAATCGAATTAAATAAAAAAATGTTGACCCCGAGAATGGGGGGGGGGGGTCCCCTTAATTTATTTCGTTAAAATTTCATCCATATAATTTTCTGTCTATGGAAGTTTTTTAGCAACTTTCTGTTAGTAAAGTATATTTTCATATTTGTCTATTCTCCAACCATAACTTTAATGTATATTAAATTTTTTCAGTCTACTTCTATTACCTCGAACTATTTGTCAGAGACCCTATAAATTATATAAAGTGTAGATCGCCATTTTATAACGAGCTGGTCGCATTGATTATCCGAATGAGATGAAATTTGGCACATATCATTTACTTGCTCTAAGGACGAACCCTATTAAATTTAAGCCAAATTGGCCGAAGTTTATATAAGTTTGTCCCATTGTACAAAAACGACTCTAAATCTGACACTATGAAACGGAATTTGTCATAGGTTGTCGAGGACATGTGTATGGATTGATTTTAGTAAAGACACATATCACATATTTGATTTAGTCCATTTTTATGGCAATAGTCTTTCAAAAATGCGACGCCTGTTAAGATGCATCTCTTGAATCCTTTATCCAAAGTGGTAAAGGGTGTCATATACCCTTCACCACAGTGTGGTACAGGGTGTTATGTCTTTGTGCATATGTTTGTAACAGGCAAAAATAATAGAGATAGACCCATGGTTCTTTTTGAGAATATGCATAGAATCACTTGTTAACAAAGTACAGGTCGCATTTATGATCCGAATTGGATGAAATTTTGCACATCTCATTTGTTTGGCTCAAGGAACCCTATTGAAATTGGGAAAAATCGGTTCAAATTTAGATATAGCTCCCATATATATTTTCGTCCGATTTAAGGTAAATGGGGTACCAAAGTCCCTATATATCTTTCGATTTGCACGAAATTTGGCATAGCGTACTGAATTAAGTCTAGAATGATGTGTGCAAAGTTTCTTGAAAATCGGTTCAGATTTAGATATAGCTCCCGTATATATTTTCATCCAAAGTCCCTATATATCTTCCGATTTGCACAACATTGGCATAGCGTACTGAATTAAATATAGAATGATGTGTGAAAGTTTCGTGAAAATCGGTACATCTCGGACAATTAATTCTATTGTTAGATTAATTGATCTCAAGTCCTTTGACATTTACAGAAATTACTATCATATATTAATTATTTTGAACACTGCTCATTATACGCACTCATATTTTCCATTTTTCATTTTATATTTTTTGCAGTGCGAATATACAATACAAAGCATGCAGACGACAAACGTTTTCCGTTGTCATCTCTGGGGAAATGGTGAATTGAATTGAACGCGTGCTGGTCCCAGTGGGACAATGTTTATACATTCCTTTTTTTTAATCACACCATCATCATCACTGCGTTTATAGCTGATAAAAGTGGGTTTCAAGAGAAATAAGATGAGAGAGAATTTTCATTTATGTAGTTATAGAATACCCTATGTAAGGTACAAAAATTAGTACCATATTTAAAAAAGGAACAAAATTATTGTTAATTATATGCGTATAAAAATATGGCATAGAAAAGTTCGAGGATCACTATAACCCTTTGTCAAAAAAATGTGTTTTACTGTGATAAGAGGGGAAGTTCTCAATTTAGCTGCTACAGTCACATTTTTATACCCTTCGCCACACTGTGGTACAGGGTATTATGTCTTTGTGCATATGTTTGTAACAGGCAAAAATAATCGAGATAAACCCATGGTTCCTTTTGGGAATATGCATAGAATCGCTTTCTAAGTCGATTTATGTCCGTCCGTCCGTCTGTCTGTCCATGTTAAATTGTAAATATAATACAGGTCGCATTTCTGATCCGAATTGGATGAAATTTGGCGCAGCTCATTTGTTTGGCCCAAGGACGAACCCTATTGAAATTGAGAAAAATCGGTTCAGATTTAGATATAGCCCCCATATATATTTTCGTCCGATTTAAGTTAAATGATGCACAAAAGTCCCATATATCTTTCGATTTGCACGAAATTTGGCACAGCGTACTAAATTAAGTATAGAATGATGTGTGCAAAGTTTCGTGAAAATCGGTTCTGATTTTGATATAGGTCCCATATATAGATTTAGATATAGCTCCCATATTTTTGATGTGCACGAAATTTGGCACAGAGTTATGAATAAGATCGAGAATGATGTCTGCCAAGTTTCGTGAAAATCGGTTTAGATTTAGGTATAGCTCCCATATATATCTTCGTCCGATATAATGTTAATTGTGTACCAAAGTCCCTATATATCTTTCGATTTGCACGAAATTTGGCACAGCGTACTAAATTAAGTATAGAATGATGTGGGCAAAGTTTCGTGAAAATCGGTTCAGATTTAGATATAGCTCTCATATATAGTTTCGCCCGATTTTAGGTAAATTGTCCACTAAAATCGCTGGACAATTTTTGATGTGCACGAAATTTGGCACAGAGTTATGAATAAGATCGAGAATGATGTCTGCCATATATATTTTCATCCGATTTATGGTAATTGGTGCACCAAAGACCCTATATACCTTTCGATTTGCACGAATTTTGGTATAGGGTACTGAATTAAGTCTAGAATGATGTTGCTAAGCTTCGTGAAAAGATCCATAGCTCGACCGATTGACACAACGTACTGATGTTATATAAATTAGTCTCTGGCAAGTTTCCCTGAAATCGGTTCAGATATAGATTTATAACAAAACGCGTCGTCTGTTAGGATACATATGTAAAATATACCCAAAGTGGTGAAGGGTATCATATAGTCGGCGCAGTCCGACTTTACTACTTTCCTTACTGGTTTATAAAAAAATTCTATAGAATATCTTCCGGCACAATATATGTATATTTGTCAAATATTCCTCCTTTAAAAGTCATGTAGAAAATCTCCCCTCGACGAAGGCTGTAGAAGGCCTCTAAATGAAGGGCCTCCTTGAAGGGTTTCTGTTTCAGGTAAGATATTCTGCATATATATAATATAAGGTATTAGGAAATATAAAGAAGGTTTTCCGAATGAATAGGACCTCGTGATCATTATGTGGCTGGGAAGACCTTAATGTACCGAATGTATTGATTAATTTCATTTTTGTTTTCCTTTTTGTAATCCCTTCACTTTACATCCAGCATTATTTTTACCATGAGTCGTCTCTCGAAATGGACGAAAAGAAGAAAAACAAACGGAAATAAAATGAAAAAATACATAAACAAAAGAATAATTGCTACATTGCGATATTTTTATGTGTTCGTGTCACAACAACAACTCGCACTCGTACAAAGTAAAACAGCGAATAAATCGTGAAAGTACTACGTGACAGGTTCAAGGGAATATTGAAAAAGCAAAAACATAAATAATTAATCGCCTTTTAGTGTAAAATAATTACAATCTTAAGAAGTCGGACAAATAAAAAACCAAAAGCAAAGGAAAACTGCAAAAGAGGAAATGAAAAGAAACCACATTTTAATATTCAATTAGTTCGAAACGAATATGGCTGGGGTAATAAATTCTTAATTAAAAAGGCGTGAAATGAGGTAATTGAATATCAATGGAAGTGAAGTCGGTCACCCAAGTTAACAGGAATGAGAGACAGAGAAAGAAAGTTCGAAAGATTTGAACAAGACGTATGCAGACATTTCCATGCGACAAGTTTAAATACACATTGGGCACCAATGTACACAGAATTTCATTTCGTAGCTGGTTCAATATGGACAATTTCACTCCGGCACGAAATTCATCTCGATGCTTCGGTTCTGGCCAAGGAAGTCATTTATCTATTGTATACCCTACACAACTATGTTGTGAGTAACCAATCTTCAAAACTGTTAATTTTTTCTGTTTTTTTTTTCTGAACATCGCGAAGTGAACTAGGTTACCAAATTGACAAGGCCAATGCTTGGCGGGTCATATAAACCAACACATTGGTATGGAAATTTAAAAAAATTGTACATTATGGCATATATGATGATCACTCCGGAAACAAATGTTCTGGATAAGTTACCAGTGTATGAAACCACTAATATCAATTTTTTTGATGACGGGTATGGGAGATATGCCAAAATTGGTTTGGTTTATTATTAAATTACATCATAATAAACCAATAAAGTGGTGGGTGTATATGGCATCATATGGCCGGCATCGTCCGACTACTCCGGACCGCTTACGGTTTATTAAATTATTTAAGATTATTCTCAGTATCTATACGACACTAGAGGTTTATATGTGTATAGAATAGTTTAGGAGATCTTCCGTTTTTGGACGGACTTGTGGAAAATCTTTTGCAGCTTCTCTGGAAACAAAGGGTGATTATTTTTATACCCTTCACCACACTGTGGTACAGGGTATTATGTCTTTGTGCATAAGTTTGTAACAGGCAAAAGGAAACGAGATAGACACATGGTTCCTTTTGAGAATATGCATAGAATCACATTCTAAGTCGATTTATGCATGTCCGTCCGTCTGTCTGTCCATGTTAAATTGTAAACAAAGTACAGGTCGCATTTATGATCCGAATTGGATGAAATTTGGCATAGGTCACTTATTCGGCCCAAGGACGAACCCTATTGAAATTGGGAAAAATCGGTTCAGATTTAGATATAGCTCCCATATATATATTTAACCGATTTAATGTAAACGGTCTTTATATATCTTTCGATTTGCACGAAATTTGGTACAGCCCAATCATTTAGGCCTAGAATGATGTATGCCAAGTTTCGTGAAAATCGGTCCAGATTTAGATATAGCTCCCATATATAGTTTCGTCCGATTTCATGTAAATGGTGCCCCAAAGTCCCTATATATCTTTCGATTTGCACGAAATTTAGCATAACGTACTGGATTGAGTCTAGAATGATGTCTACTAAGTTTCGTGAAAATCGGTCCAGACTTAGATATAGCTCCCATATATAGTTTCGTTCGATTTCATGTAATGGTGCACCACATATATCTTGCGATTTGCACGAAATTTTGCATTACGTACTGAATTTAGTCTAGAATGATGTTTGCCAAGTTTCGTGAAAATAGGTCAAGATTTAGATATAGCTCCCATATATAGTTTCGTCCGATTTCATGTAAATTGTGCACCAAAGTCCCTATATATCCTTCGATTTGCACGAAATATGGCATAGCGTACTTAATTAAGCCTAGAATGATGTCTGCCAAGTTTCATGAAAATCGGTCCGATTTCATGTAAATGGTGCACGTAAGTCGCATATATCTTTCAATTTGCACGAAATTTGGCATAACATACTGAATTGAGCCTAGAGTGATGACTAAATCGGTCCAGATTTAGATATAGCTCCCTTTTATTATAGATTGATGTTAAGTAATTGACGCACCAAGGAACCAATAGAGACAGAACGTTCGGAAATTAGTATAACCTAACCTGTGACATGTTTGTTTGAAATCGCTTAATATTTGGATAGAGCTTCCATATATATTTTCGCCCGATTCAAGTGAAGGCATCAAACTCCTCATGTTAGTCAGATTGACATCATTTAGATAAATATCACATATTTGATTTCATCCAATTTCATGTTAATAGTCCTGTTTAATATACCCATAGTGGTGAAGGGTATCATATAGTCGGTACCGTCCGACTTTACTACTTTCCTTACTGGTTTTTATTTCACGTTCGGGAACGGTACATTGGACTCCTATATCGTAAGATTTAATGCCTTGAGGTAATTTGAATTGTGGCTGATCGTACGAAACTTTGACAGAGTAACGTAGAATTTCTTAAAATTTCGACGTACGTAATCATAACTTTACATTTTAGAATTCTAGCCCTGCACATTCATAAGTAGTGCAAGTACCTAACAAATAAATCGTATTCTACAGATATTTTTAAATTTCAAAGGGGACAGTATTGGCTGTATGGTAAAAGTCATTCACTAATATTTGGAATAATTTCTGAGTATTTATACCCTACACAACTATAGCTCTGTGCAGTCCCAAAAATTTGTAACGCCGCGAAATATTAGTCCTAGACCCACGTATAAGTATACCGATCATCATATCTCAACTATCTGAGTCGATCTAGACATGTGTGCCCGTTCGTCTGTCCATTATAAATGGTAAACACGAAACAGGTATGTATGATGGGTTCTGACCAATGAATACCCCTATTGTTTTTGGTAAAGATCGGTTAATATATTGGGGATGAAAAGCACCAAAAACTTTATTTTTGTCTGATTTTCTGGTCGCTCTAGAGGCCACAATTATGGCCCAAAACATCGCAATTTTTTACATATAAGTATGCCTGTTTTGATAAAGATCGGCCACTATGTAGCGGTTCAAATGGAGCCTGACTTTTGTGTGAAAAATGTCAACGTATTCTATGGTATATCCAAGAGGAGTTGATGACCTTTAAATTGTGGATGTGGGAGTTACACTTAAATATTTACAGTGCTTAACTATTCTGTTATTATTTAGTAACACATTACCTCACTAAAGGGCGGAAATATGACGATGATCGCTTTGAAATGTCCCACGAGGTTACAGTTATGGTCAAGGACAACGACTATAATTTTCCGTGATGATCAGATAATAATTTTGGAATGAAGTGGACCAAAAACTTATTTTTTTCGAGTCGATATATAGGCCACAATTATAAGTCGAACATCAGAACCCACGGTGAAGGGGATCTAGACAAGTAAGAAGAAGGGTTGTACAGAATATTAGTAATATTCGGAAAATATGTCAGTGTAAGGAATATGTGCTTTTGACCTGTAATCGGTCATAAATGTGCAAATATTACGAAATATTGCCCAGACTCGAAATAAACATCCGCAGAAATATGCAGTTCCGTGGTAGTTGTGTAGGGTATCGTATGGTTGGCCTCGTCTGACTATACTGCTCCGCTCACTGATTAAGCTTGTAAAACTTATCTATAAGTTGTGTGCATATCATTTGCTTTAAGACAGCAAACTCGTGGTGCATCAAAGTCCCTATATATCCTTCGATTTGACGAAATTTTTATTTATAAGTAAATGAAGAACTAAAAATATGGCCGAATGTGCAAAATGTGTGTGCCGAAAGTGTAACCTAACATGTGACAAGTTTCGATGAAATCGGTTTAGATTGCAATATTTTGCTTTAAATTTATTTACATAATTTTGTCCCATTGTAAGAAGCAACTCTATATCTGACCAAAATTTAGTACAGATTGCAGAATGACATGTTTAATTTCATGTTAATGGTCCTTCAAAAATGCGACGTCTGTTACGATTCCATCTGTTGAATATACGCAAAGTGGTGAAGGGTATCATGTAGTCGGCCCCGTCCGACTTTACTATTTTTCTTACTGGTTTCTATATCATGTTATTTATGTCCCCGAGCGGGCATTTCCTATAAAGATGTATTTTCATATAAAAATTTCACTGACCACTTGTTTCTTTCCAATTATTTTCCTTATTTTTAAAGGCTTTCAAATACATGTGTAGACATGTGTAAATATCTTGAAAAAACCATCCAAAAAGTGTGACATTACAAGAAATCAAAACCATCTATTCTCCACATCTACGTGTTGGTCATTCTCACTCCCCAGTGGCGACAAATTGCCATGTAAAAAGGGGACATTGAAAATATTCACAGAAGATTTCACACGGACTTGACTTGTATACTAATTGGCCTAGTAGATGTGGTAGGAGAAAAAAGGACATTTACATGACACTTTGGATTTCCTACATGACTTTGACTTGCTGAGGTTACAACATTTCAATTCTCTTCGTTATGTTTGGTCAAATTTCCAATCCCCCCACGATGTAATGGGGAATAAAAACCACGTGGGTTGGGTTTTATAGAAATTTCTTCACTTTTTTATGATGTTTGTTTGTGTTTATTTGTGTCTATTAATAGAAAACTTCAAGGGGGAAATAAAGTAATTCATCAAATTCAAATTTAAAAGTAAAGGGGAATATATTTGTAATGATCAATAAGTTTTATACTAGTTCGATGATGTCAATCGGAAACTAAGCCTTGATCAATTTGAAAATAGTTTCATTTTATATTATTTACATGTTTTTTAATATTGTCCTTTAAAGAATTTTTCCTACTTGTATCATAATTATTGTAATATGAAAAAAGGGGAAGAGGGAGAAACGGGAAACCTTTATACTAAAACAGACATTCACATCTTATTGATGGATTTATCGTTTTCGATATCATTCAGCCATGACACTCGAATGAAATGCCAAAGGGGCAATATTCGAGCCTCAAAATCTGATGATGACAAGCACATCGATATCGGCAGTTAGCCACATACACAAAAAAAGTTCACAGCAGAATGTCAATGATTTGAATGATGAGACCAAAAAAACATTTGACATGTAGTTGATTGATTCTTAAGAAAGAATGAAAGAAAATACATGAATTAAGACAAACAATTTTCACACATATGAATGTCTAATAAAGGACAGGGGTGTTTTTATGGTATTGAAAGAACAAAGTCTTTTTTTGAGATGATAATAAAAAGGAAGGTATGGTGTTAATAATGGAAAACAATATCAGACAAATGGCCACCTCGAGCATGCTTACGGGACCATAGTCTTATATGTCACACAGAGCCAAAGGAAGAAGTCGTAAGGTATTAAATCTTGGTGATCCATTGTAACATGCTCTCCGCAGTGATTTAGCACCATAAGGTGAACGGTACCTCGAGGACCCATAAAAAGTATACACATTCTTGATCAGAATAAAATCCTATATCGATGTAGACATATCCGCGATATTTATTTACAAGTTTTGAAATTACAACTGCTACCTACGTGTTTTATATCGAAAATAGGATATATCGGTCTAAGTGTAGGGATAACGTTAGACCACAATACTCGATACTTTTGGGTATTTCGTCGGGGTATTATAGATTTGTGTGGCCCCAAGAGTTTGTAATGCCGCGAAATATTGGTCCTAGACCCACCTTTCAGTATACTAATCGTTATATCTCGAGAAGCTGAGTCCATCTAGACATGGGTGTCCGTCCGTTTATGTATGTCCAATAGTTATAGATCAATCGTCACGAAATTTTGCATGTAGGCTCGGACCAAAGAAAAATTAAATGTTTAGTGATCCCTTAATATTTTTAGATGAAATGGATCAAAATTTATATTTTTGTGTGTTTTTCTGCCCGCTCAAGAAGCCACCATAATGACCCGAATATTACGAAATTTTACAAGGAAATTGGTGAATATTTAGTGGGTGTAACGTGACCGTTTCATACATTATTTAGTAACGTCTCACAATAAACCTAAACCCGCATCATTACCTGTGTTATTTAACTTAAATGCATTAATCGACAGACACTTTTCTTGATGTACACAATAATTTACATTTACTTCGTAGTACCATAGGGATATATGTTCCACTTTTCAATGCCGAAGGTGTCGATCTCGGAAGTTAACGGACCGAGATGTTAACAACGCTCATAGCCATTAACTACTAACCGAACCACGACAAACCCGTACCAGCCGACTAAGAACAAACCGACATCAGCTACCCGAGTAGCATCGAGCCGACTGTGGCCATCCGATCACCAACGAGTGAAATATCTTTGAGCCGACTGTAGCCACCCGATCACGAACGAGCCGAGTATCTTAAAGCCGACTGAAGCCAATCCATCACCAACGATCAGGGAATCCTTGAGACCATTGTAGCCAGCCGATATTCAACGAGCCGACATCACGAGTATCTTCGAGCCGACTGTAACCAGCCGATCACCAACTAGCCGACGTCAGCAAACCGAGCACTTCCGAGCCGACTGGTGCCAGCCGAACCCCTTCGAACTGACCACAAACAAACCCTAATACCTAGCAGGCAATTAGTATCGAGCCCACTGTAACCACCCGGCTATTAACCAACCGATCTCCATACCCAGCAACCAATACAACGATTAAAAGGTTCCAACCATCAACAGATAAAAGCTTACATCATCAAGAGATAAATATTGAAATTGTAAGCAATCGTGTTTTTAAGATTTGTGGGTCTCGCTGACCCTGGCAGCGACTGAGCTTAATTCAGCCTTAGTTAAAACGACTCTTTATACGGGTCAAGTGACGTATGTACTAGGTTGGGGAAAAATAAATCAATTTTTTTGTGGTTTATAACAGTTATGGTCAATTTTTAGCTCCTGGGCGATGTTACAACTGCTAACATGCCGGTCAACTTCGATCATTTCTCCGATTTTATCGACATTTTCGACGACCAGCCTACCTGACGACCTGAGCTCAGTCCGTGTCCGTCCGCCTGTCCATTATAATTTTTAAAAACGATACATACCACAGTTATGGACCAATCCTCATGAAATTTTTAATGTGGGATGAGTTCTGGCCAAAGAACACCCATCTTGTTCTTGGTAATAATCCGTAAATATTTAGGGGATGAAATGGACCAAAAACTTTATTTTTATCAGATTTTCTGGTCCCTCTGGGAATTTTTCACTGGCCAAAGAATAATTAACGGGTCAAATGGACCCAGACCGTATGAAAAACTACAAAATTTGTATTCTGGGGCGTATATATTTATATTGTTGTATGTACTCGGATGTGTATGTACTCGGATACGCAAATACTTAAACGTTTCAATGTGTTAAGATATGGTTTATTATTAATATTACCCAACTGAAGGATGCAATAAACCGATAGTTTTATTTTGTCAGATTTTGTAGAGGCCGAACAACACATATTTACACGTGTATTTTGTGGGTTTGAAAGTGGAGCTGTTGACCTATAATCGATCAAGGGGTAGCAAATATCGCAAAATATTGCCCAGACTCAGAATATAGAGCCGCAAAAAAGTTAGATTATCGTGTTAGGTGGCTGGGGTATAATATGGTATTCCCCGTCAGACTCTATTGCACTGGTTACTTCACAGTACGGCCAAAATTTATGATAACCTTTTCTGTCGTCGAATAAAAATGTAAAAATAGATAATATTAAAGATAAGCAACAAATGTTGTTTTCCAATTAAAATTTGTTTCCATGAATATTAAGCCCGTTATTTTTTGTCGACGATTTTTAATTCGGTAAGATAGAGCGAAGGAAATATTACCGCATACCACTCACTATTAATATTATGAAGTTACATTTAAAATAACAACAAATCATACAACAAAACGGTGCATAGAAATAATGGATTTCTTTTTCCCCAATGTAAAATAACGAGATAGGTTTTGTAAACTTTTCTAAAACACCAAGATTTGTATCAGAATCCAAAATAGACAAAATGAACGGCTCATACTCTACCTACCACCCTTCCCATATTAATTAATTGACTGTCGTTATGATTCCAAGCCAATGCGCACAAAAATACAAAACCCAATTCAATAAATCACTTCACCACAAAAATCATTTATAATTCGACAAACAAATTTCCAAAAAAATGTTTACAACAAACACATTTACGGACTATGTGACTCCACACTTGGCTGCGTCATTGTACTTCCTCGAACGGAATCTACTATGTGGTCTGGATGACAAATGACAAACTAATTTTATAATTTGCTATATTAACTTGCATTCTTTGGAAAGTTATTGTAGTATGGGTGTTTGTTGGCCAAAATCTACAAGGACATGGAAAAAAACACCCTTACCAAGCAAACACACACAGAGAATTACTATTCACACTGAACTAAATAGAAGCAACTAGCAAGCGGGTTCCTTCTTCGTCTTCTTCACACTATGGAATTGTTGTGTCCTCAAAAATTCCTTGTAAAATTTATTGTGCAACGCGAAATGTTGAAAGAATTTGGTTTCTCTGTCGTTGGAAGGACAGCTGCAAGACGATTTTGTTGAGATGTTCTTTGGTAAAAGGACAAATAAATCCTTTGCTTTGTCTCTGTCGTTGTCGTGGCTATTTGTTGTGGATGTGTATTTGTTTCCCACAAATAGGAAATGATTCCATGAAAATATGTAAACGTAGTTTTCATCAACATCCATCTCTCTCTCTGCTCAGCGGTGAATATCTTTTGCTGCAATGACGACAGTGACTGAATGTTGGTAGCAGTGGTCTGTGGTGCTGTTGTGGTCCTTTCGCACTTTCTTACTGAATTAATAACCGGCGACGAAATACAATGGAGTAAATATTCATTCGTTCAATATTCATGGAAAGAAATTTTAATTGGAAAACGAGTTTTGTTCGTTTTTCATTTGGCGTTGTTTATCGTTACATTCGTGCGCTACAAAAGAAAAGGGTGTCATTACTTTGGTTGTATGTACGAACTGAGAAAGTAATTAAAAATTAACAATTTAAATTATTTGTAGAAAAGAATGTATTATTGTTGTATAGATGGGTTAAAATAGGATTTAAAGGTTAAGAATATTAATGGAAAGTGTAAAACAGAAGTTGTCGGTTTGTGATATACTTAAACCCCGGGTTTCTAAGGAATCGTGAAGGAGGCGTTTAAAATGGATTATCACCTTCATTTGCAGATTGCTGAACCCATTAAAATCCATTTTATATCGTACACAACACTGTTGTAATGTTATTATAGCTTTGCATGGTCTAGACCCACATTGTAGTATACCAATCGTCATATCTCGACTAGTTGATTCGATCTAGACAAGTGTCCATTGTAAACCGTCTGTCCATTATAATATGGAAACACGTTACATGTCGCAGTTATCTAAATTTTGCATGTTTGACGGTCAAATAAGACCCACATTGTTTTTGATAATGATCGTCGAACATCATGAAATGTTCGACGAAATCTGACAGACAATGGAATAAGCATAGCCTTTTTTATGAATATCGGTCAATATTTAGCGGGTCAAATGGACCCAGGCTTTTGTGTATTTTGAGCCGTATATATTTAGTCATGAAGGACATTTGATAGTATATCCAAGAGGTGTGGTTGACCTATAAATTGATAACAATTTATCTTTTATCTTCTTCAATGTGAGAGTTTAACTTAAACTAGCATATGCCCGGAACATCGTTAGCGAATGTAGGAAATATTGAAAAATGTATTCACATATTATTTTATTTTCAGAGAAAACTGCATATGTAAAAAAACTATCCAAACATTAATATCGACCATAAATTAAATATGAGTACCATTTACTTCCAAATTTCATGATGCGAGCTCTTAAGGTTTACCCAAATCCAAATTTTAGCAAATTTTCCATTTAGCACACATTATTTCCATAAGTACCCTTCTCAACCATCTAACTGAACTACCTGCATACCCCGATCCTACACCCCACAATGATTCCAAATTTAAATTTCAGAATTCCAACTCTATTAATTCACCCACAATTAAAATTTTACCGAATTTAGTAGTAGAATTTCCAAAACTTCCTACTTAACCCAAACCTACACCCCGTCAGTGATTCTAAATCTAAATTTCAGGATTCCAACTCCATAGGTTAACCCACAATTCAAAAATTACCAAATTTAGTACATAGTATTATGAAATGGCAAAACCACTTACTTACCAAATTTTGTACACCTATATACCCTAATCCAAAACTTCCTATATATCCCAATCCACACTGATACTAAATTCAAGTTTTAGGATTCCAACTCTGTCGGTACATACACAATTCAAATTGTACCAAATTTAGTACACAGTTGTACTTAACTTCCTACCTACACTCCCACAGTGATCCTAAAATAAAAATTCAGGATTCCAACTCTATCGGTTCACCCACCAATTCGAATTGTACCAAATTTAGTACACAGTAGTACCAATTTCCAAAACTTTCTACATACCCCAATCCTACTCCCCCACAGTGATCCTAAATCAAAATTTCAGGATTCCAACACTATCGGTTCACCCACAATTCAAATCGTACTAAATTTAGAACATAGTAGCACCAATTTCCAAACCCTCCTACATACCCCAATCCTACACCTCCACAGTGATCCTAAATGAAAATTTCAGTGCACTTAGTATAAATTTAGTGCACTTAGTATACATTTCTAAAACTTCCTATATACCCCAACCCTACACCCCCACAGTGATCCCAAATCCAAGTTTTAGGATTCCAACTCTATCGGTTCACCCACAATTCGAATTGTACCAAATTTAGTACACAGTAGTACCAATTTCCAAAACTTTCTACATACCCCAATCCTACACCTCCACAGTAAAATCAAAATTTCAGGATTCCAACTCTTTCAGTTCACCCAAAAATCAAATCGTACTAAATTTAGTACATAGTAGTACCAATTTCCAAACCCAATCCTACACCTCCACAGTGATCCTAAATCAAAATTTCAGGATTCCAACTCTATCGCTACACCCACAATTTAAATTTTTCCAAATTTAGTACACATAGTATAAATTTCTAAAACTTCCTATATACCCCAACCCTACACCCCCACAGTGATCCCAAATCCAAGTTTCAGGATTCCAACTCTATCGGTTCACTCACAATTCAAATTGTACCAAATTTAGTACACATTTCTAAAACTTCCTACAAATCTCAATCATACACCTCAACAGTGATCCTGACTCCAAATTTCATGATTCCAGCGCTATTGGTTCACCTAAAATTAAAATTGTACCAAATTTAGTACCATTTAGTACCCATGAGTATTATTAAACTGAATCTTGACCCCAATCCCACACCCCTATAGTGATCCTGACTCCAAATATCATTGTTCCCGCTCTATAGGACAATCCAAATCCAAACTGTACCGATTATAGTACGATTTAGTACTTTTCCTACACATACGTAACAAATTTCCAAAACTACGATCATATCCCAATCCTACACTCCCACTGTAATGTTAATTTCAAATTCCAGGATTCCACCTCGATTTGTATCTCCAAATTAAATTTGTACCAAAAATAAATACCATATAATACTTCACGTACAAATGAGTATGCGCTTTCTAAACCATCTCCTTAAATGAGTCCTACTTCTCAACCTTAATTCACACTCCAAATTTCAAGTTTTTAATTTTACCCGTTCACATGCTACAGAATTGTATCAGATTTAGTACATTTTCGTACTTTTCGGATAGTTATAGTTTGAATTTCCAAAAACCCTTTGGTACATCTATCCTACACTCCATCAACGACCACCAAACCAAATTTCAGGGTTCTAGCTCCACCGGTTCGCCAAATACAAATGGTATCACATTTAGTACTTTTCGTACCGTTCTAGTACGTATTTCCAAAAACCCAGCCTTATCTGTCACATTTGGACCAAGAGTGACCCTCACCCAAAATTTCAAGATTCTAGCTTCAGCCGTTTCGTCTGGGCGTTGATGAATCGTTAAATCAGTCAGTCAGTCAATCACTTTACTCTTTTATTAGTATAGATGTTTAGAGGTGTCTACGTATCCTTTACCACGAGCTGATGGCTAGGAAATTTTGCCTAAGGTTGCGGTTATTATTAAGGACAACGCCTATAATTTTCAAAAATGATCACATGATATTTCGGGGATGAAATGCACCAAAAACTTTATTTTTGTCTGATATCCAAGTCGCTCCAGCGCCCAAATTATAAGCCGAGCAACACACACTTCCCATGGGAAAGTCGATCGGACCAAATAATTTGGATGGCTGTCATGATAATGAACCGTCAATATTTAGCGGGTCAAATGAACCAAAACATTTTCGTGAAAAACAAGTAAATAAGTGTCAGTCGGTGTTGCCGGCAGATACATATCTTCAGCCTATTGTTTGTGGAGGTCTTCGGAAATGCGCACAGATTTTATTATTATATTATAATATAAGATATGAATTTTCATCAAAGAGGTTTCGGATTTAAATTTGTAAGTTTATAAAATATTGATCGTTTGTGAGGGAGGTACCGGAAGGAGTGGACTACTGGGTCCCATCTTCGGACTTGATCTAGGCTTGGTAAAGCTAAGAGGCTATGCAAAGTTTGTATCCAATCGGACATTCCATTTACCTCATATTACATTTATAAATATTGAAATTTTTTATCATTTGTGGGGAGGTACCAAAAGGAGTGAAGCAATGGGTCCCATCTTCGGACTTGATCTAGGTTTGTTAATATAATAGCTTATGCAAGGTTTGGTTGAAATCTGACATTCTATTCGCCTGATATTGCATTTATACAAATTTAAAATTTTTAACTTTTGTGCGTAGGTACCAGAAGATGTGGATCAATGGATCCCATCCTTGGACTCTATCTGGGACTGGTAAATATAATAGTTTGTGCAATGTTTGGTTCAAATCTGACATTATATTCGCCTGATATTGCATTTATAAATATTGAAAATTTTGACCATCTTTGGACTTGATCTAGGCTTAGTAAATATAATAGGTTGTACAACGTTTGGTCCGTTCGCCTGATATTGGATTTACAAATATTTTAACCATTTTTGTGAGAGGTACCAGAATGTTTGTACCAATGGGACCCAGACTCGGGATAAACTTGGTAAAGATAAAATGTTGTGCAAGGTTTGGTTGAAATCGGATAGTCCATTCGATTGATATTATAAAATTAATTTTTACCACAATTTTGATCATTTTGTGGGGGGCCGGTACTCCCAATTGGCTGAAATGGATTTGATCCAAAGAACCAATATTTCGATGATGCACATTTTTGTCGTAAAATTAATTTTTAGCACAATTTTGATCATTTTGTGGGGGAGGTACCCGAAAGTGTGGACCGATACTCCAAATTGTTTGAAACGGATTTGGTCCAAAGAAACATGGGGTCTAGAACCAATATCTCGATGAAGCACAGTTTTGTCGTATCAAAGCCTATATACCCTCATTAGCCACAAGGCTGAGGGTATAGTTAAAGAGGTAAGTGGTTAACTGACTCACTTAACGATTCACCAGTGCCCAGAAGAAACGTCTGAAACTAGAATATTCAAATTTGGACTGAGAGCTGCTCTTAGTTCGTGGGTGTCAGATAGGGGTTTTTTTGATTTGGGAATTCGTGCTATAACGGCATGAAAAGTACTAAATATGGTACCATTTGCATTTGGTGAACGGGTAGAACTTTTATATTTGGAATGATGCTCACACAGGGAAATATTCTCGGTTTCAAAAAATTTAAGTTTGTTATTTTGAAGTTTATACTGAAATTTTGCTTCCGAGTTGTTCATTATTGGGGTGACATTTGCTTTCATATTAAAATCAGGTAACTTTTTCCTGATGTGAAAGGTATACGACATATTTTTCTTCCATTTGGAAATTAGATTTGCATATTCACGGATCTTTTATTTTTAATCCACATTAAATCTTACATATTTATTTTCCTCAATATTGCACAAAATAAACTTTACGACCATTTGTCGTTTGCAATCGACGATAATTATTCACCAACAGGTTGCCATGTGTATCACGAATATAACGGAATTGTTCCAATTGCTTGGGATTAACATCAAGGGGTTTGCTGTAAATAATCCACGTAACCACTTCCGAACATGGCGGAGTGGTCAGCGATCCAACATAACTATAAAATGAACCTTTGTTCGCCGACGTCAAACCATCAAATAAATCCGCCAATTTAAAATTTTTAATTCTATACAAAGATTTAGGTAGCGGTGGTACTGTACTGCTTATATTTTGTAAACCCCTAAAGTCCGCTGAAGAATTTGTTCGGTAGAATGCGGTTACAACAGCAATGCCATCTGGAAATTGTGTAGCTTCAGGTAAATCCTTATATTTGGTATTATAGTGCACAGCATGTATCTCAGCCGAGTAGTGCTTATTGTTGATCAAATGTTCGGAACCTTGACCATCATCAGAACCCCAATGAAAATGAACATTATCGAATTGAAATATTCCATCGGGAGGTAAGGGGCCACCACTAATTGTGGGTTTATCTGTTGAATCCTGAAAACGAATATCGATGCCATGACCATTATTGTTTATGCTAGCGTAATACTGTACATCATATTGGGAATATTTCATGGGTGGTGTAATTTTTAGCAAGGCCTGCGGGGCAGATATTTTTGAAATTAATTATTGAAATCGATTTTTTTTTAATTTCAAAATATTACCTCATTTGTATTAAAAGCAATAGGCGATTGCCGCTGCACAGAACCGCATATGGGAAATTTATCTGTCCATTTGTCCTGTTCCATGTAACTCCAAGCTGAAAGGATAATTGAAATTCAATCGATTTTCATGCGAATATTTATCCGAATTATTAAAATTCTACAAACCCACAACACTGCCAATATAGACTAGTAGAAACCAAACCTTGATCATTATTTTGTTTTTCTTCAATTTAAACTTTACCGGTTGTAATCTTAATTGTGTCTGAGACTAGTCACGCTTCATTACCAGATGGTTACCTTACTTGTATCTCTGGCAAATGTAAATAGATATTTGAAATGTAAAGGGTTTCGATTGATTACTAAGACTGAACAGTTACCCTACAGTAATGAGTTTTGAGAAAAAATATGCAAAAGGTTCGGTTAGAACGACCATATGACCTGCAGATGTCTTAGAGGAAAAATATTAAAATATTACACTTGAAGGCGGAGATGGAAGCGGACTTGGAACTTAAATCCAAATAAGAGAGCCTTTTGACATTTCCATTTGATAGATTGAGGTACCACCTTGTGTTGATGTCCGAGACTTAAAACATCAACATTTGTATCAAAGTTAGAATTAAATTGTAAAACAGTTCGTTCGATCATTATTTACAAATTTGGACGTGAAGTGCGTCGTTGAAAATAAGTCCGTTTGTGGCAATGATGGATACAGATGAAATTTGAGTCATGTATCAAAAGCATGTGACATAGAGCCATACTAGGGCACTTCGATCGCCACCCTGCGTTCATTAGTATTCGATGACTAGCGAAATGCACCAAAGGTTTTTGATGTTAAGAGGTTCCTGTTCCCTCGACATTTTTCAAATGCGGACTCTCACTCTAATCGGTACAAGGTGTTTTCTTATAAAGACCAGACAACTTATGAATTGTACATTTTGTATCGAACTTCAATTTAAAATTTTGATTGGTTAACAATTAATAAATAAATGGTAAAACGATGGTGATGTACAATACATGGGACCAACCCTAAATTTCATTGGCTTCAAAGGGAAAACGAGACTCTAATCTCTTGAAGGTCCAAGGCTAATTTTACAATCGAAGTGGATGAAATTTACTATCTTTATGGAAAAATTGCCATTTTGTAGCATATAATGGAATTAACCCCAATCCTACACCCCAACAGTTATCCTGACTTTAAATTTTAGGATACCAGTTCTATCGGTTCACTCAAATCCAAATTGTACAAAATTTAGTACCACTTATTACGAAATTCTACTACATACCCCAATCCTACACTCCAACAGCAATCCGAACATAAGTAGAAATTTCCAAAACTACCTATAGCATACAACCCATAGAAACCTTATTTCCCGCTTTCAGGATTCCAGATCTAACGTTTCACCCAAAATTCAAATTGTACCAAATTTAGTACCTATGTGTACTAATAATTACGAATTTTCAAAACTTCCTGCACCCCAACAAAGATTCTAATTCCAAATTTCAGGATTCCAGCTCTATCGGTTCGCTCAAATCCAAACTGTAGCAAATTTAGTACCACTTAGGACACATTATTACGATTTTCCAACACTTTCTACATTCCACAACAGCAAGTCCAAGCTTCAACATTTCAGGTCTGTCGGTTCGACCAAAATTAAAGTTTTACTAAATTTCGTACCATTTTCTACACATTATTAAAAATTTCCAAAACTTCCAACATATCCCAGTCCTGCACTACCGCAGTAATCCGAACCGCAACATTCAGAATTTCAAGTCTGCCGGTTCGACCAAATTACCAATATGTACCAAATTTAGTACCAATAAGTACAAATTTCTGAAACTACATACATAATTTCCAAATTTCAGTTTTCCAGCTGTATGGGTTCACCTAAATCCAAATTATACCAAATTTAGTACCATTTAGTGCATATAATTACGGATTTCTAAAACTATCTACATATCGCAATTCTACGCTCCATTTATACCAAAATTCAGGATTCCAGCTCCATCCGTACATCCATATAATATTTTTCGTAAACATGAGTACACATTTCTTATAACGACTCTACTTCTTAACCTTAATTCACATTCCAAATTTAAAACTTTTAGATCTATCCGTTCAAATGCTACGAAATTCGGTCATTTTAGTACTTTTTGAGTATTATAATTCGAATTTCCTACACTCCATCAGTGATCCTCATTCCAAATTTAAGTGTTCTAGCTTCACCGGTTCGCCAAATACAAATGGTATCATATTTAGCACTTTTTAGAACTTTTCGTGCCGTTCTAGTACGAAATTGGGAAAAAACCCAGCCTTAACCGAACTATATTCATTGGCCGTGTCCTCTGGGCGTTGATGAATCGTTAAGTCAGTCAGTTAGTCAATAACTGTAAACTTTTATTAATATTAAACCAGTGAGCGGAGCAGTATAGTCGGACGGGGCCGACCATATAATACCCTACACAACTTCCACGAAAATCTTACTTTTTCGTTATTTGCACCCTCTTGAAACCTGACTAAAGGTCAACATATATTACTAATATACAGTAGACGAGGGCTGTACCTGTCCAGGTTCTATTTACCGTGGGTTATGTTAAGTTTTCGGTCCACTTCATCCCGAAATTATTATCTGATCATCACCGAAAGTTATAGGCGTTGTCCTTGACCATAACTGGAATCTCATGGAAATTTTCAAAGCAATCAGCGCTATATTTCCGCCCTCTGGTGTGGTTTTGGGTTACTAAATAATGTCTGAATACGTTAGCACCTGTAAATATATATGTGTAGCTCCCACATCTGAGTACATACGATCATATAATTGGTATCAATTTAAAGGTCAACCACACCTCTTAAACATACTATCAACTTTTTGGGTCTAGGTCCTTCAGGGGCAAATATATACGCCATAGAATACACATTTTGTCATTTTTCACACAAAAGTCAGGGTCCATTTGACCCGCTAAATATTGACCGATCTTTATCAAAACAGGCATGCTTATTCTTTGGTCCGATCCCCTTCTCCATGCAAATTCGCTGTGTTTGAGCCATAATTGCTGCCTCTGGAGCGACCAGAAAATCAGACAATAATAAAGTTTTTGGTCCATTTCATCCCCTAAATATTAACCGATCTTTTCCAAAAACAATAGGGGTCTTCATTGGCCAGAACCCATTCTACATGCAAAATTTTGTGAAGATTGGTCCATAACTGTGGCCTGTATCGTGTTTACAAATTATAATGGACAGACGGACGGCTAGTCGAGATATGACAATCGGTATACTTAAAGGTGGGCCTAGGACCGATATGTCGCGGAGTTACAAATATTAGGAGCTGCACAAAGCTATAATACCCTGACAACATAGTTGTGTAGGGTATAAAAATTGGGAAAAATCGGTTCAGATTTAGATATAGCTCCTATATATAGTTTCGTCCGATTTAAGGTAAATGGTGCACCAAAGTCCCTATATATCTTTCGATTTGAACGAAATTTGGCACAGCGTAATGAATTAGATCCAGAATGATGTGTGTTAAGTTTTTTGAAAATCGGTTCAAATTTAGATATAGCTCCAATATATATGTTCGTCCGATTTAATATAAATTGTACACCAAAGTCCCTATATATTTTTCGATTTGCACCAAATTTGCCACAGAGTACTGAATTAAGTCCAGAATGATGTGTGTTAAGTTTCCTGAAAATCGGTCCAGATTTATATATAGCTTCCATATATATTTTCGTCCGATTTAATGTAAATGGTGTAACAAAGACCCTAAATATCTTTCGATTTGCACCAAATTTGCCACAGCATAATGAATTAGGTCTAGAATGATGTTTGTTAAGTTTTCTGAAAATCGGTTCAAATTCAAATATAGCTTCTATATCTGACCAAGTGAAAAATTTATTATCGGTTGCAGAATGACATGTTTAGTGATCCAATTGCATTTAACTTGTCCTTTAAAAATGCGACGTCTGTTAGGATTCATCTGTTGAATATCCCCAAAGTGGTGAAGGGTATCATATAGTCAGCCCAGTCCGACTTTACTACTTTTCTTACTGGTTTATATTTGTTGCTCATGTGGTAGGAAATATTGGCATAAGTTTCATTAACGGCCTTTCTACTAATTTCATATTATGGGTTCTCATTTGGCGTCGAAGCTACGAAGGAAAAAATTTTAATATAATGTTTCCCTCACTTTCCGTTATTTTGAGGATTTTTAGCGTCATTATATTATTTATCCCTCTGAACATTTATTATACCCAAGGTATTATAACCTAAAATCATACCTCACATAAAAGTAGGGCACTGCATTTTATTACAAAAAATGTTTATGACCAACAAATATTATTGCCATTATTTGTTTGCCACATTTTGCTGTTGTAAAACCTCATAATAAATTTCAAATATTAACCTAAATGTTTATAACTGATCTATGACAATAAAAATGTACACAAACCAACGACTGGGTAACTAAGGCAAGGTAATATACTCAGCAACCAAATACCCAAAAAGTAAATATATTGAATTGCAATGAATGCAACATAATGTAAGTGAATTCAGATCTAATAATTAAAATCAATAAATAATTTTATTATTATTATTATTTTAATTTCTGACAACATAAAAATTAAAAGCAATTTTGTTATTATCATTGCAGCTCATAATATGCTTATATGGCATTTGTTGTTGTTATACAAAATATTCCCGCTATTGAAAAGAAACGAGTAACTGTGATTGTTAATAATTGTGTGTATAGCCAAGATTTCCCATTGAAAACAGTTTACTTATCGTTCTATTTAATTACCTGTTATCATTGACACCTGATAACGTACAGGGGTAAGCCACACATATATATTCGGTATTTGACAAACATTTCCATAATGAAATTCACTTAGAGATAACCACATTTTTTTTAAATAGCCATATAACAGATAACATGGATGACTAGCCGATGGTACTAGAAGATTTTTTTTGACAAAAATTTCGTTAAGTTTGACAGAGCCGAACATTTTATAAACTCCATTATATAGTGTGAATTCAACATTTCAAAAAATCTATATATTGACTATGTCACCATACAAGTAGCCGCAACTTCGTTTGATTTTTCTAGAGCATTTGTATTGTATGAAAGTTTTTTTAAATTGTACAATTTCTCCAAAATTGTTTGAATTTCTACACTAATAGTGGTCAATATAAAAAAAAATTTCACCAATAGTTTTATTTTTTATTTCAATCGTACACTATTACCAAAATAGACCCAAAAACCGAAATCGAAGGTAACTCATACTCTTTATCCACCCAATACCAAATTTCAGTCTTCCACCGTCTCCGCACCGCCTTAACTCAAGTGCGAATTTCTAATATCGATTCCCATTCAAAGGTTAAATACTCCACAATTTAAAGTAGAGTTAATAATAAAAATAAAATATATCCACATGGTTTTTGGTATATACACCCAATGTTGTGTAGATATTATATAATCTGCCCCATTTCACCTTGGTCCTCTCCTTACTGGTTCATTATGAGAATACATAATACGGTATTATATTCGCTTCGATTTGACACGAGGTCCGTGTACAATGACTTTCAGTATACCACAGACAGATCGGAGAAGTAATAAAGGAAAGTTAATTTCAGAAGCAGAAAATAACAGTTTATTGAAGGAAATATCGGATATAATATTGATTACATTTGAATTATTGGATATATGTGTAAAGAAAGAAGAAAACACAAAAAACATATATAAAAGAATATTGTGTTTCAATCTTTAAGGAGACCTGAGTATACTACTCGTCCGTTTCTTGGTTTTATCGGACGTACATTTGTATAAATCGGTTCATTACTTTCATCCCGCAAAGGTAGAAACAAATCATACTCAAATCTACGAATACGTTTGCCAAGTTTCAAAAGAATAATGTCCGCATCCGCGCATGGTGGTGTTGTCAAAGAACCCCTATATTTAAAGTACGCATGACTAAAATCTGGTAACAATAGATCCTGCATGTCTATAAAGCATATAACACTAATTATTAACAGCCCATCAGGATGATTACAGGCCTCATTGAAGTCCACATAGATGTCGTTGATGAACACATAATGCAATTCACAATCATAGCGCAGGCCGTTAAAGGCGTTCTCCGATGATGGAGCGCCATTATACCGCCAATGGAAGCGGAAATGGTCGAATTTATATCGTGGGCCATTTGCATAGCGCACTGCAGGCCTATAGAGTAGCCCCACCAAACGGCCAGTTACATAGCGGCCATTATTATGCAGTTGTACTACATATAGTAGGTTGATATCTTCAAACAACAATGCGTCGAATACAACTCCGACAACCAGCAGACGAAAAAACATATTAACACGTATACTTAAGGATATGTGACTAGATGCAGCCATGCACATACATCATCAAGAACTACATCAATGGGCGATTGGTAAAGTCCTCCACATTTGGGATAAGTATAGGGCCAAAAGCTCTCCAAAGGGTAGGTCCATGGATCGGCTAAGAGATACATATGACAGTAGGCACCAGTTGCCGTTAAATGTTATAGGTAACATCTGCACTTACCGTTAACGCTGCACAAATCAATCGAGGATAACAATAAAATACTCAAAATACGTTTCATTTTGATGAAAAGTGTTGTGTTGTGTTCCGTCGAATACATGTTCCAAAATTGCTGGCGTATTTATATAAATTCACTTGCTACCATTAATTAATACTTGAACAAAGAATGACCAAAGTTATGACCAATGAACACCTGTGCATACCCAATATATAATGCCTTTGGAAATATCAAAATTTTCATCTAAGGTATTTGTCCTGATCAGCTTGTATATCTGTAGCGTGTGATCTTGTAATCATACAATGCCACCGAATCGAACATCGGACCAAGTGTCCGATGTTGTGGTTGTTATCGCCATTCGGTGTGAATAATAATCATACATATACAAGTATCATTTGTATATGTATATGTGTGCCTTCTTTAATTCAACGCAGTACCCTTTTGCTAAATGATTTTGAAGTTGTAGATATCCATGAATCCGATCATTTGTCTTTGTATTTCTCGACTAACACCGATATTCATTGGTCATAACTTCTTAATTCTTTGTTGAAGAATTAATTAATGGTAGCAAGTAAATATGTATAAATACCCCAGCAATTTTGGAACATGTATTAAGAACTCATTAAGGTGCAAATGAGTTATTACCAATTCAATTCGACGGAAAAATAGATCTTAGTCGATCCATGGTCCTATCCTTTGGATAACCCCAGGCCCTCTACTTATACCAATCGTGGATGACTTTACCAATCACCCATTGATGCAGCTGTTGATGACGTATGTGCATGATTCGTTGAAGTAGTCGCAATTGTTGTTTGAAAACATCGCACTACTATATCTAATAGAACTCCACAGTAATGACCGTTATATAACTGGCCATTTGGTGGGACCACTGTCTAGGCCCGCAGTGCGCATTGGAAATGGCCAACGATATAAATTCGACCATTTCCGCTTCCATTGGCGTTATAATGGCGCTCCATCATCGGAAAACTCCTTTAATGGTCAACACTTTTATTGTGAATTCCATTATGTATTTATCAACGAAAACTATTTGGACTTCGATGAGGCCAGTAATCATCCTGATGGGCTGTTAATTATTAGTGTTGTATGCATTATAGACGAGCTCATCGATGCATCGTTATTGAGAGCACTCGTGTCGGCAGTCCAAGCAATTGTGAACTTTGACTCTTATGCATATGCTGTTGATGTTACACTATTCGATTTCATTAAGGATCTATTGTCACCAGATTCTAACCATGCGTACTTTAAATATAGGGGTTCTTTGACAACACCACCATGAGCGGATGACGATATTATTCTTTTGAAAAATCCACAGCATATTCGTAGATATGAGTATAATTTCTTCCTACCATTGCGGGATGAAAATAATTTACCGATTTTGGGATAATGCAAAATCAAAGACAAAGACAAAATCAATATTTAGCGGGTCAAATGAACCCAGACTTTTGTCTGAGAAATTACAAAATGTGTGTTCCATAGATAGGCCGGATATGTTGATTGAATAGCCGAGACATTGTTATGATATTGTTTAGTATTACAATAGCACACAAGAGGGCGGAAATGTAACACTGGTTGAAATGGAAATTTTGCATTATCTGCTGGTTATGGTCACGGTTGACGCTTATACTTTTCGATTATCCTATTTCGGCAATGAAATGGACCAGATAATTCATTTTTGTTGGGTTTACTAGTCGCTCTAGACACCACAGTTATAAGCCGAACATCACCAATTTTCCAGAGACCAACTAATTAGAAGGCTATTCTGATAATGATTGGTCAATATTCAGCGGTTCATGTTATGACGTAAATGTTCACTCCGGGAAAACAAAATTCGGAATATATGTCAGGGTAATAAAGAGTAAAACACTACATTATTTTAATAACCTCCATACGAACTGTTGCAAGCATTGATTCTTTTGAGGTAATTTTCGACCATTTTTGGCACATATTGCACAACATCTTAGCCCCAATTTAATTGATAAATGTTGATATTTAAGTACTCCAGCGCTGAAGTCTAATGGTGTAAGATCGTATGGTCCTGATGGCCAGTTTATATCACAACGACAAGAAATTGCGCGACCAGGAAGTGTCTCTTGCAATAAAGCCATATTTGCTCGAGTTGCGTGGCACATGAAAACACAAATTCTCCAATTCGTATCCTTCAATAGCAGGCCAAATGTTCGTTATCATATGACCATAACGCTTCGAATTAACGGTGACAGTCTTTTCATCGTCATTTCCGAAGATTTAATGTCCAATCACAATCTCGAAGCAAAGAACGGGCCAAACAAAATATTTTGATGTAATGGTCGGTCTCTCTTCAGTTACAAGAGGACTCTCAGAACTCCAAGTACGACCATTTTGTTTTTTGACATATCCGCGACTGAGAAATGTCCATCATCGCTGAAGAAATTTTTGTTCGAATTATTGCCCACCACGACATTGTGAATGGTCAGTTGGTTTCAGTTTTTACGTGATCTGTACTTTATATGGATGTAGGTGGAGATCTGAATGCAAAATACGGCATAATGTGGCGCAAGACATTCCTAATTATTGAAAACAACGAAGCATCGGCACATTCGGGCCTTACAATATTTGTAAACGCTCCAGCATTTTTTGATTGCTTCAGAATTATGTCAATTGCTTGCGTATTTGAAAGATTATGTAGACCATAATCTCCTCTTAAAGCACAATAAGTGGCAGTGGCAGAATCACAAAGTTTTGTATAAGGTTTTGATCATGTCTACGTGTTGTGAGATGAGCAATACATTTCCGCTAATGTCAGATTCAATTGAAAGAAATCTAGTTTGACAGATGTCGAGTTTTAGTCCCACACTTTTGAAACCACGAAATGATTAACCCTTTACTTCCGAATGAGGTATTGAATGGCAGGTGTACAGATTTCTTTCACTCATAGATAACCTCGTGTATATACCCAATGTTGTGTCGATATTTTATATTCAGCCCCATCCCACCTTGGCCCTCTCCTTACTGGTGCATTATGACAATCCATAATACGATATTACATTAGCTTCGATTGCAAACTAGGCCCGTGTACATTGACTTCTTAGTATACCAGAGACAGAGCTGAGGAGTAATGAACGAAAGTTAGTTTTTGAAAAAGAAAATAACAGTTTATTGAAGTAAATAGCGGATATAATATTGATTACATTTGAATTGTTGTAAATATAAAGAAAGAAGAAAATACAAAGAAAAATTAAAAAAACAAAAAATGTGCTTTAATCACTCACAGCACAACCTTTTAGAGTCCTGCGTTTATTACGCGTCCGTTTTTTGGTTTTAACGGACGTACATTTGTATAAATCGGTAGGTGATTTTCATCCTGCAAAGGTAGGAATAAATCATACTCCAATCTACTAATATGTTTTGGATTTTTCAAAAGAATAATATCGGCATCCGAGCATGGTGGTGTTGTCAAGGAACCCCTATATTTAAAGTACGCATGGCTAGAATCGGGTGACAATAGATCCACAATGAAATCCAAGAGTGGAACATCAACAGCATATGCATAAGTGTCAAAGCCCACAATTGCTTCGACTGCCGACACGAGTGATGTCAACAACGATGCATCGATGGAGTCGTCTATAATGCATAAAACACTAATAATTAACAGCCCATCAGGATGATTGCTGGCCTCATCGAAGTCCAAATAGTTTTCGTTGATGAACACATAATGGAATTCACCATCATAGTGGTGGCCATTAATGAAGTTCTCCGATGATGGAGCCCCATTAAAACGCCAATGGAAGCGGAAATGGTCGAATTTATATCGTGGGCCACTTCCAATGCGCACTGCGGGCCTAGACAGTGGTCCCACCAAATGGCCAGTTACATAACGGCCATTATTGTGGAGTTCTATTAGATATAGTAGTGCGGTATTTTCAAACACCAATGCGTCAAATACAACTGTGATCACCTGCAAATAAAAAAAAAAAAACAAAACATATTCATATACATATCTAAGGACATTTGTCTTGAAGGAGTCATGCACATACCTCATCAACAACTACATCAATCGGCGATTGGTAAAGTCCTCCACACTTGGGATAAGTAGTGGGCCAGAGGTTCTCCAAAGGGTAGGTCCATGGATCGGCTAAGAGACACATATGACAGAAGGCACAAGTCTGTTAGTAGCACTTAGTTAAATGTTATAGCTAACATCTGCACTTACCGTTAACGCTGCACAGAGCAATCGAGGATAACAATAAAATACTCAAAATACTTTTCATTTTGAGGGAAAGTGTTGCTGTTGTTAGTATTTTTAAGAAGTAGCAAATGAGTTCTGAATACAAGTTCCAAAAATGCTGGGGTATTTATACAATGTTGCTTGCTACCATTAATAGATAAACAAAGAATTAAGAAGTTATCACCCATGCACACCTCCGCATTTTCATATCGGTCTCCGTCGAGAAAGTCAAAGTCAAATGACCGGATACGTGAATGTTTACAACTTCAAAATCATTTGGCAAAGGTGTTTTGCGATGAATTAAAGAAGGTTGAGGAAAACACGCGTACACATGCACACACACTCACCCGTACACAAAATATAATGCCTTTCGAAATGTCAACATTTTCACCGTAGGTATTTGTCCTGATCAGTGGTAGCGTGTGATCATGTAATCATACAATGCCATTGAATCGAACATCGGACACGTGTATGGGCTGTGGTGGTTATCGCCATTCGGTGTGGATAACGATTATGCCAATGTGGCACGGAGACCCCACAAAGTCTATATATTTTTGATCAGAATTAAGAATGGATAATATTTCTGAAAATTCGAGATTGATAGTGTCCAATGTATGCAAAATTTATTTAATGTACGTTAATATAAGATCTTCAGAGTAAGGATCGGGCGTAAGTGGAAACGACCGATGAAAACATGCTAATAGTGATTTCTCCCCTCTGGGGACCCCATTTGATTTCACTGAAGACATGTCATCTTCAAAATAACCTGCAATGGCCACATGACGTTTTGTTCTCATGACCTATCGCCTCTGGGGACCCCATTTGATTTCACTGAAGACATGTCATCTTCAAAATAACCTGCAATGGCCACATAATGTTTTGTTCTCATGACCTATAATGAAATCTAGATTTTTCAACAAAGATGACCTGTGTCGAGAAGAACAACTCCATTAGAAATTATTCACCGCTCAAAATCTTGTTGCACAGTGTTACAAATGGCAATGGCATTAACTTATTATCAATTTTACAATCAGATATCTGACACGTGGAACTTATTAACAAAAACAAAAATAAAAACACGCTCATCATCTTAGCCTGATAAACGGTTCATCATGCCTCAGGTATTATATTTGCTACGTTCTTTTTGGAGTCACTAGGCCCCTATCGAATATTGCCATAGCCGAATGTCCGTTACACGTGCTGAGACTTTAATTGTTAATGTTCGCACAGTAAAGGTTCAAAGTCTGCTGCAATCTGCACAAATTGACATACATAATAATGTTAAAAAATATAGGATTTTATTAAAAAAATGTTTTTTAAAGCTATCACAATGCTATTAAATCTTACAAAATAGCAACAAGTGAAAGGCAAAGTGAAAAAGGCATTAGGTTCGGCTGGCCGAACTTTGGATACCTTCCACCATAGTTACGTGAAATGAAAATATAGGAAACATACCAAAATATGGACATATAACGACAATTCTACCAATCGATTTTCGAAAATCATAATGTACACCAAATACAAATTTAAGCAATTTTTAATAGTAATTTTTCATACAATCTCAATACCCCCAATGAGGACCGATACCTATATCGCATTTTTGGGGTGGAGAATGTGTAAAGAATCCTCTAAATACTGCAAATACAGGGCAAATTTATATGTAGGGCTATACCTAAAAGGTAACCAATATTGATTACATCGTGTAGAAACTACCGAACATAGAAGGATTACAACAGATGGCTAAATCTATTTAATCGTCTTAGAATCCCATACTTTGTAAGGTATAAACTGACAATTTTGAGTACAGAGTATCCCTCATAGTTTGATGGAATGCGGCTATACGGAGACAACACCAAAACGCGGAACAAATCAGTTGACTATGTTAATATAAAAAAGGGGGCGAATATAAATTATATTTGAGGAGGAGATTTTTTAACAAATACTACTACCAAATACGAAAATACAGCGAATTTGGTTGAAAAACGCGCTCTATAAACCCAAAATACCGAAAATTGAGGGGTTCCCTAGTATGGGGGCTATACCTAAACGTGGACCGATAATGCTCATCTTCGAACTTGACCTGCCTGCAGACAACCCTATGCAAAATTGCAGGACTATATCTCAATTCCTTCAGAAGGTAGTTGATTACAACAGACGGATGGACGGACAGACGCATGGACTTGTTTAGATCGTCTTAGAGTTATATATATTTGAAGATTTAAAAAGAAAGAAAAATAATTTACAAAAAATGTTTGTTGTTGTTTTGTTGTTGTTTTTTGTGATCAAAGAAAAGTCCTTATTTTTGATGGCGGGCATGATAACTCCTCACTGGAACATCGGAATCCGAAAATTCCAACGGTGTTAGAAAGAGTACATGTCTGGCTCTCGTATGAACTAGGATTATTGACTTCGCTCTATAATTAACAAAATGGCAGACCTTTGAAAAAATATTTTTGGAAAATCGCCCATTTTTTACCAAAAACCTAGGTAAAAAATAAGGAAGATTTTCACCGATTGGCTTTATCCTAGTTCATACGATAGCTATACACTCACAGAGAAACGTGTAAAAATTTGAAATCGATTGGGTTATTAGTTTTTGAGTTATCGTGCCCGCCATTCGCAAAAAAATGTTTAGAGAAAAACGTGTTTAAAGTTTGAGAAGCCCTTCAGCCGTCACTTGATGCTGACACAATAAATTGGCTATATCTTCAAGAGTTCTTGAGATTTTCACTTGAAATTTTGCAGGGACATTCTTGAATTAGTGTAGATTGGAATTAAGTCAACAAAAATTTTGACCCCGAGAATGTGGGGGTCCCCTTAATGAGTCGTTGTGTTTAGACAATGACAAATGGCAGCCCCATCGCCTAAGACAGGTTACAGTGCACAATTATCTGCTTAGGTGGAATACAGAAACGACCAACGAATCAGAAGCAAAGCAAAATTAACAACAAGAGGGTCTTATGGTAATGACCCTTGGCACACGAAATAGGGGCGCATTGCGCAATGGGATGTACAAAACCTTTATGAAACATCGAGGCTCGCACAGGTATAAGCGAAATTAGATAGAATAAAAGCGATGAACATCCAACAGAAAATTACAACTATGTTGGGATCAGAATGTCGGTCGAAAACTCTATGAAGTCGTTGGCCGTGTGAAATGTAAGACATGTCACCATAGTACAGATGAAAGCTCCCAGTCACATGTCAGAAATAAAAGAGTAGCTGACATTGGCAGTGAAAACGAGCTCATCATAGGCGAACTCAAGATAAAACTGAAATATCCAAGAAGAAATACCAGGCACACCTACGCACGCCTCCAAAGCAACACTGCAATAATCGCCATAGTTACGGTTATACGCGAAAAGTTACTAAGAAACCCACATCATACATGGGAAGACATCACATTGACATATCACCATCAGACGACACTTGGAACCGAATTTCTGAAAGAGGTAGTATTAACTACTATTAAAATAAGTGAAGAAAGCAGCAAGGAATGATAAAAGCAAGTTCCTAGAAAATCTGGCAAAAACGAACAATAGATAACCTCACAAGTAGACGGTGCACCAGGGGCCAAGCAATTGAAGATAGTAATGGTAGGCTACTAAGAAACAATGATGACAAACTCAGAAATGGAGAGAACATTTCGAAGAAATCAGTAACATCAGAAACACCACTGAAAATAACGAACAATGGCTTGAATGAAATGAAAGAGGTAATAAAATAATTGAACAAAGCAGCAGGAGAATATGATTTACCGGGGATGTTCTAAAAGCCAATGGCGGAACCGCAGCTGATTTATTTCGACCTCATCTGATTTCAGCTTGGTATGAAGAGGGACTGCTTCCAATTTGTAAGAAAGGCATTGTTGTATATCTTCTAATATAACCATGTTCATGTTCTTCATCTTATGTTCTTTTGCAGCCTTCCTCGGTGCTGAACTGTCACTACTGATATAGATGCATAAAATCAGCTTATAATTCGAGAAATCTCTGATTTATTAATGGACTATTTCTGCGAAGTAATTTTCTGTGATAATGATATGTGTACTGCATTAGTTTCTAGCCACAATATGTATATATATATATGTAGTAAAATACGGTTATAGCGAACTAGTAGGGACCAAGCAAACTAGTTCGTTATACAAGAAGTTCGTTATATCTGTGTGTTTGTGTCTTTTTTTACTATACTTAAGCTTTTTTCTATCTTTCTTTCAGGAACCTGAAGTTTTTTGTAAAGGTCACCAGGATAGGGTATAAATTAACACTTGTGTGTATTAAGTATCGTTAAGTTTTTTGTAATAACACCTTCGTTATATAAAATAAATGAAAAGTGAGAGTTGGTACCATATAAATAGTATGTTCTGAAAAAAGTTCGCTATATCCGTAATTCGCTAAGAGTAAAGATTTGTATGAAAAATCTGACTTAAAACTTCGATATCTGAAAATGTGTCCGCTATAAGGCAGTAAGACACACTTGCAAACAAGACACATGTTATCTGTTTGTACATTAGAGTTGCTTCAGTTTTGTCCAAGCAAAAGTTGTGAAAACTCACTTATCCATAAATTATTATTTATTTCATAATGATGCATTAATGCTTTTGATTTTTATAAGTGAATAAAGTATCCGATTTCAAACTGAAAAAACCAACACGATATCTTTATTTTTGATAAAGTTATGCGGCATTTATTAACCTTGCAATTTTAGTTTCTTCAGTTTTGGCCACCAGTGTAGGTCCCATATATTTTTCGTCCGATTTCATGTAAATTGTACATCAAAGAGCCAACATTTGGGCGATTGGCCCAGCAGTTTGCAAAACGTACTGATATCAGTATAGCCAATTGTGCGCCTAGTTTTGTTGAAATCGTTTCAGATTTAGATATAGCTGATTGACACGGAATGCTATGGTTCAGCGAGGGCCAGGGTCGTCACAAGAATTTATTTTTGTTTTTGGGATTTTAAAAAGAGAGAGAAAAACGCACTGTAAATATTTTAAAAACGTTATAATCGGATTTTATTTCCTCAACGTAACACTATAAAACACTAAACTTAACATTTATTGTTCCTAATCCCACTATATGGCTCTGAGGAGGAGTAGTGAACCGGACGAAGTTTTGATGTTCGATAGTAGAAGAAGTTTTGACAGGTGAGAATACGAAGAATATGAACGGCGTCTGAGGTTCAATTAAGATTTCGGCAACAAGCACAGTGCAGCCCGATGATAGTGGCGACTCTCGGAGGTTGGCGGCAACAAAGCTCACTGCAGCCCGGGTATTTCAGACTTTTTTCATTCCCGGGAAATCGGGAATTTAAAATTTTCATTCCCGTGTTCCCGGGAACTCCCAGGACTTTTCACAACCTTTGTAAGTGACATATTTTTAAATTAAATAATTAGAATTATAAGAAATTGACGTTCTACGTGATTGTACAATGACACTTAAAAATAAAAAAATTCGAAATTCATTTTAAATAGAAGTATTTTAGTATGTTTCTTGTAAAATATTTTATCACGAACTATTTGTGCACATTAACATACATATGAACACTTTTTAGTTTGTGCATTCAACAGCTTGCTTGATATGTCCAGCAATTGGAAACATTCTCTCACATTTTGTGGACTTTTTCTAATTTAAATAAAGCTGATTTCTTAAACAAAAAAAAAAAAAAAAAAATACTGTGAGAAGGTTTTGATCTTAAAGCGTTTGACTTTGCAACCATTTTAATTTAAGTTCAAAACCGTTATACCTTTGGAGTATCTTCATCACTACTCGATGAGCAGATTCCACTTCATTGAAAACCTAAATATCTTCTGCACACACTTTTACTATCTGGGTTTCTTAAAAACACATTAGTTGAGATATAAATTTTAAGTCACGTCGGTCACTTCTTTCATTTTGTGATATCTGTGAAATTGAATAGATGATGGACGTATGTTGTTCTCACAATGTTTTCAAGACAACATCAACAATAATTTAATGTATGGCGTTATTCCAGTAAAATAACACTTCTATAGGACATTCAGAATAAATTTTCTCATGAAGTTCGCCCCACCTGAAATAGTTGCTACAATGTGGGTTTCAAAACATAATTCATGCCGTTTTTCTTCAACAATTTTCCGAATTTCGAACCTACTTCTTATATAAATCAGTTTTAAAATGAGTATCTTCCATGTTAAAATATTGTCCCGTTGTAGTTGTTGTATTATCGGTGGCAATGAATACGACGGATAAATCAGCGGATCCATTCTGGTTATACTTTTAGTATTGAAATTTTTAATTATATATATATATATATTTAGAAATATTTTTCCCCTTTTTCCGGGAAATAGTATCAGGAAATCGCTAGAATATCGACGTCAAAAAACCCAGGAATTCCTGTCCCGGGTAGTCCCGTCCCCAAACCCTAGTAGCAATACGCGAAGTTTGGCGGTAGCAGGCACAGTGCAGCCCTATGACAGTACGCGAAGTTTGGCGGAAGCAGGCGCAGTGCAGCCCGTTGACAGTGACGTTACTTATATCTGTTTTTGTCGGGGGGGGGGCTCGCTCGCTTTTCAACCCAAAATCTACAAGACAACAGTTATGTTCAACCTCACTCGGTCAAACAGCGATTACTACACACTGGTCAGACAGCGACTACGTCTCGACTATTGCCACTTGTAACCGATGGCTCGTTTTTCAATCCCACTTGATTAGGCAGTAAACTACACTAACTGCTTCCACAGCCAAGGGCTCGTTCTGCAACCCCACAAGACTCAGCAATCATCAATAGATGACTGCCCCGATTCTCATCAACAGACGACTGCCCCGATTCTCGGGCTCAGCACTGCAATGCCGGCGTATTTAGTTTTCATCGGAGTAATATCTTTTAGTGTTGACCTTGAAATTGATGACTTTTGGGCGTTACATTGGTGTTTGTTAAAGTTGGTAGAGTTGATCATGTTGATCAGTTAAATGATGAAGCTGCAAATACCCCCAAGGGACTGGATTTGTCCGAAGCCGAAAGAATGGAAGATGTTTCAAAACATATTATGGTGAAGCAAGCTTCCGATATATTGAAAGAAAGGAGCAGCTGTCAATATGTATTAGATTTTTCGACAAGGTATCTAAAAAACCGTAATAATAAACACAATAATCAGGTTGGGCTTGGATCCAACAATTTTGAGAAGTTAAGGATATGACGCCTTACATGTCAGACAATTAAAATGGAATTCCCTACTGCAGTATACATTCATTGCTCCCCTCACATTTTAAATATAAGTTTAATTGCAGCTTCCAAGATGTGTCAAATTCCATGTATATTTTCTACAATTTTGAAAATTTGCTCATTCTTTCGAAAATCTCCAAAAGGGTCTGCTCCTTTTTGTAGAATGTCTCGAGAAGTGAATAAATCTTTCAAAGGACTACATTTATGTGGTGAAGTGCGATGGGTTGAGAGGCATAAATGCGTATAAATATTTAACGAGCCTATAGAAGTGATAATAGAATCGTTGTTAGAAGAAGTAGGGAAATTGTAAGATATAATTCGGATTTATTTCTAATGGATGGTAATGGATGTTAGATCAAACCATTTTTATTGCATACAGCTATAATGATAATCGCATGTCAACACGTGTACACATATAATGTATTTCCACGATGAATATTAACATATGGAATGATACTTCTGTTTTAGGTTGTAAAATTCCAAAGGTACAGTTCAAGTGTAATGAGTTCAAACTACGAATATGTTTATAGAACTACATTATTTGTCCCATATTTCGCCAAACAAATTGTAAATATGGCAAGCAGATTTCTTGAAAATGAAAAAAATAGTTAAAACATTATATAATTTTATAAAAAAAAGATTTTCGAAATTGTAAGCAGGAAGTAGAAACTGATGTGAATGTGTGGGTCACCGCGTGACGAAAATCTATTTCCAAATATAAATATACCGTTACAAATCTTAATAACGATACCGGTAACCACAGCAGGAGCTGAAATAAAGTTTTCTACCCCACATCGAGTAAAAAAGGCATCCGAGAAAATTCGAGTAAAGTCGGACGGGGACGTCTATATGATACACTTCACCGCTATGTGTATATTAAACAGATACATCCTAACAGACGTCGGATGTTTCAAGGGCCATTAATAGAGATGCGTAATTTGGGCAAATACACATTTGTGTGTATTTATTTGGGTATTGACTATATTGAATCGGTTATACAAAATCTTACACCTACACTATCTCCGGGCTTCTGTTATTAAATCGATTCCAGATGGACAGTTTTATAATACTTTAAACACGTGAGTAAATACTTGGTTAAATACCCGACTATTTACCCAAATATTGGGCAAACCGGCCAAAACAATTGGTGTAGGCTGCCAAAATTGTTGTTCACATGTTTTTAATATCAAAACGAATGGGGACTCTGGGTCCACGGCAAAATTTCTTATTATTGTTGATATAATTTATATTTGAAAAATGTTTTTAACAATGACATGCGTCAAAATGTTAAAATTAAATGAAGATAAATTACACAGATGGAACTGCTGATTATAATGAAAGTGACAATTATTGGACATTTGAAGATACTCAATAACAAGTACGTATCTAAAATTTATAAATACGATTTTTTCCGAAACTTAAGAGTCGATTATATAAAAATAGTTTTTGAAAATTGTGCGCCAACATTTTCAGATTGCTTCACAATTTTGTCAAGTTCTTGCGTAGTTGGACGATTATGTAGACCATAATCTCCTCCTAACGGACAATAAGTGGCTGTAGCAGAATCACAAAGTTTTGTAGAAGGTTTTGATCATTTCTATGCGTTGTGAGATGAGCAATACATTTTCGCTAATGTCAGATGTTCAATTTAAAGAAATCTAGTTTGGCAGATGTCGGGTTCTAGTCCTACACCTTTGAAACCACGAAATGATTAACTCTTTATTTCCTGCCATTCTATAGAATGGCAGGTGTCCATATTTCTTTCACTCATAGAATACCTCGTGTATGTTGTGTCGATATTTTATATTCAGCCCCCATTCCACATTGGCCCTCTCCTTACTGGTGCATTATGAGAATTCACAATACGATATTACATAGCTTCGATTAGAAACTAGGCCCGTGTGCATTGACTTTTTAGTATACCAGAGACAGAGCTGAGGAGTAATGAACGAAAGTTAGTTTTTGAAAAAGAAAATAACAGTTTATTGAAGTAAATATCGGATATAATAACGATTACATTTGAATTGTTGTATATATAAAGAAAGAAAAAAATTCAAAGAAAAATTAAAAAAAATGTGATTTAATCACTCACAGCACAACCTTTTAGAGACCTGCGTTTATTACGCGTCCGTTTTTTGGTTTTAACGGACGTACATTTGTATAAATCGGTAGGTGATTTTCATCCTGCAAAGGTAGGAATAAATCATACTCCAATCTACTAATATGTTTTGGATTTTTCAAAAGAATAATATCGGAATCCGAGCATGGTGGTGTTGTCAAGGAACCCCTATATTTAAAGTACGCATGGCTAGAATCGGGTGACAATAGATCCACAATGAAATCCAAGAGTGGAACATCAACAGCATATGCATAAGTGTCAAAGCCCACAATTGCTTCGACTGCCGACAGGAGTGACGTCAATAACGATGCATCGATGGAGTCGTCTATAATACATAAAACACTAATAATTAACAGCCCATCAGGGTGATTGCTGGCCTCATCGAAGTCCAAATAGTTTTCGTTGATGAACACATAATGGAATTCACCATCATAGTGGTGGCCATTAATGAAGTTCTCCGATGATGGAGCGCCATTAAAACGCCAATGGAAGCGGAAATGGTCGAATTTATATCGTGGGCCACTTCCAATGCGGACTGCGGGCCTAGACAGTGGTCCCACCAAATGGCCAGTTACATAACGGCCATTATTGTGGAGTTCTATTAGATATAGTAGTGCGGTATTTTCAAACACCAATGCGTCAAATACAACTGTGATCACCTGCAAATAATAAAAAAAAAAAAAAAACATATTCATATACATATCTAAGGACATTTGTCTTGAAGGAGTCATGCACATACCTCATCAACAACTACATCAATCGGCGATTGGTAAAGTCCTCCACACTTGGAATAAGTAGTGGGCCAGAGGTTCTCCAAAGGGTAGGTCCATGGATCGGCTAAGAGACACATATGACAGAAGGCACAAGTCTGTTAGTAGCACTTAGTTAAATGTTATAGCTAACATCTGCACTTACCGTTAACGCTGCACAGAGCAATCGAGGATAACAATAAAATACTCAAAATACTTTTCATTTTGAGGGAAAGTGTTGCTGTTGTTAGTATTTTTAAGAAGTAGCAAATGAGTTCTGAATACACTTTCCAAAAATGCTGGGGTATTTATACAAAGTTGCTTGCTATCATTAATAGATAAACAAAGAATTAAGAAGTTATCACCAATGAACACCTCTGCATTTTCATATCGGTCTCCGTCGAGAAAGTCAAAGACAAATAACCGGATACGTGGATGTTAACAACTTCGAAATCATTTGGCAAAGGGGTATTGCGATGAATTAAAGAAGGTTGAGGAAAACACGCGTACACATGCACACACACACCCGTACACAAAATATAATGCCTTTCGAAATGTCAAAATTTTCACCGTAGGTATTTGTCCTGATAGGCCTGTATATAAAAGTTGGAGCGTGTGATCTTGCAATCATTGAATCGAACATCGGACACGTGTATGGGCTGTAGTGGTTATCGCCATTCGGTCTGAATGACAATTAAACATATACAAGTATAACTTCTTCAGCGAAAAGTAGAAATATTTCATGGGAAATAGAAATATTTCAGATGTTAGGTAATTTGTACTAAGATGCAAAATATTTTTTTTTTTAAATATGCATTCCCTATTTATTTAAGTATACCGATCTGTCTCCCGTCTTAGTTCTGATGTCACGGGGTTTAACATAATGATCTCTATTAATGGCCTCTACAGCGACTAGGAAATCTTACAATAAAAAGTTTTCGGTTCATTGCACCCCCTAAATATCATCTCAACTTCACCGATTTAAATTTAAGGTCAACCACTCATCTTGGATATACTATCAACTTCTCTGGAGTAAAGATATACGCCATAAAATACAAAATTTTGTAATCACACAAAATTCTGGGTTCATTTGACCTGCTAACTGCTGACCGACCTTCATCACTCATGCTTATTCTTTGTACAGAGAGACTGAGAACCAAAAAATATTTTTTCTCGCATTATACTACATCATCGTTAGCTATTGAATAGTTCTACGACTTTTAAGGATTTATAACGGTAATTCGTTCACAAATTGAGAGCTATTCCGTTTTCATGCTATTTTCTATAAAATTAAATTTTCTATAAAATTAATAAATGTGATGAATAAATAAAAATTGAGTGATTTAATTTTTAAACGTTATAGAATTTGCACGATCAGGATTAAAAAATCACATCATAATATCGTTTTACTATGCATACACTTATTTTCAAATTTGACTTTATTAACGTGTTAAAAAATTTACATAGTGTAAATTGGAGGATGACCGTAATATAGGGACCGCACTGAAACGAGGACCAATGTTAATAATTTTTGGTAAATAAATTTTTGTTATTTGAATTTTGCCTTGTAAGGGCAGTGATCATTTGAAAGTAATTTTAAGTAGTTATTTATACTCTTTCGAGTCGAACTTGATGATTTAAGTTTTGCAATGAAAAGGAAAGCCAGGAGAAGAACCTACGTACCCACCATTATGCGACGCGTTTCGCCGTTGGTTAAGCGACTCATCAGGCATATTAGGCTATGTGGCTTTACAAATGTCGTATGTTGATAACTTGTATTTATTCCGCCCTGATGCGAAACTTGCATATGCGAATTAAATTCAAATATGTCAAAGATCGACATTTGTCTTCATTCTAAATTTGGTAAATCCTAAATATCAAAGTACAGCCGATTCGGTTAAAACATGTTTTAACAATACTCAAAATACGAGGTGCGGTTACATGAGAGCTACCGTAAAAAGTGGACCAATATTGGCCATTTTTGGTAGGGAGATTCTCCGCCCATTTAAATCCCAGAAAAAATTACAGCAAAATTGGTTAAAAGACTTGTCCATAATTTCCAACATACTGAAAAGTTTTATTGTATCGTTTTTTGGGGGCTACACTGAAAAGTGATTGAATATTGATAATGAGAACCCAAAATATCAAATAACAGCCAATTCAAAACGTGTTCAAAATAGAGAAAATGTGGATGTACCGTTATATGGGGGATATGCCTAAACGTCGATTGATATAGCTCTGGCATTTCTGTGCAAATTTTTGGACAGCTAGATCAGTTTCTGCAGATGCTAGAGTGATAACAACAGACTGATGGACATGTTTGGATGAAATTGGCTATTGCGTTCGCTTCATATGAGATTTACAAGTTTTGAAAATATTGACCCTTTGTAGGGGAGATAGTAGAAGGAGTGGACTAATGAGTCCCATCTTCCAACAATATACAGATTTCGATAATATATTAGGTTTTGCAGAGTTTAGTTGAAATCGGATAGTCAGTTCGCATTATATTATAAAATTAATTTATTTATTTTTTTTTTTTTTTTTGGGATTAAGCCTGACTATTTTGCAAAAACAAAATACAAATGGTATCCCAAATAACCCGCCAACACTACTAAAATTAATTTTCATTAAAATGTTGACCATTTTGTGGCCAACAAAGTCGAGTACTCAAACATATTTCGAAATTCAATTGCAGTTGCACTAACGAAATTAGTAATTTTGCAAAAACGTACGTATTTTTTTCTTAATGATATAATGATAGGAAAGATCCAATATCTGTATAAAAATTAAAAAAAAAATTAATCTTCTGACTACGTCGGTGACTGACACAACAACCACATCGATTATGCACTTCAAAATGATAGCGATAACGGTCATTGGTGTTATCTTGCGTTCTAGATAAAAAAAATGAAACACGTGTCGTTTGAATATATCGCCAATGTTTGCAGCGTATGCCAATAAATCTGCACCATATGCTGATAACAGAACACAAAATTATGACTTTTACGACTACACGTGTTAGATATGATCGCCCAAACTCATGGATTATACAACGGACACTGACTTCGATCGGTATTAAATTTGAATACCTTACTGTGTCACAGGGTATTAAGTGATTCTATGTGACATGCGACCGGAGTCAAAAAGGACAAACATTCCTTTGACGAATATACAGGGTTTCCAATATATATATATATAAGTTAAGGACTAGTGTCCTGGGTTTAATAAAAAAAATCAACTTATCAACAACAGTTGATACAAAAATTAAAATGCAAAAATTATTAATTTTAATTCCTTTATTAATGATGATTTTAGATAAGAGAAAATTAACGCGTCTCGTTTTACTCCCGAACTCCAACTGGTTTCTCGCCTTCATAGTTCTTAACTCCAAACCTCACGTTGTTGGCAGCGACGTCCAAATTATGCTTATTTTAATATTTCCCACAGGTGCATTATGCTGACGGTAGGCCTAGTGCACGAGTTCGATGACTGTGGGAACATATCATATTTCCGTTTCGCAAGTGAATCGAAAGTGCTGACTTAGCGGCACGTGTACGTATGAGACGTCGCAGCACAGTGGTTTGGAGGTATTGAGGTGTGTTAACTCTTCCCCCTCTAAAAATCTGCGTCCCGCAGATCAGGATGTAAGGAGGCGTTTTGTTGTATTATTGGCAGGTTCAGTTTGGGTAGGTTTTTCTTCGTTGTTAACTTTCTCCAGGTTATCCAAATAAGCACCATTAGTACGAATAGACCCAATGATCCTGACATCATGAACCACGTAGTTTTCTCCTTTAAATAGGCCAAAAGTTGTATATTTGTCGAAGCCATTTCATGTACGAGATTCAGGTTAACGGATAGACTCTTATTTGTGATAGTGGTCAGTACTGGTGGGAGAACTTGACCTCCAGAACTGGTCAAACTCCAATAGATTTTGTTGTTGATTCTTAATGATTCATTTTCCATTTGTAGAAGAAAGGATCCATCGAGATGATGGGAAGTTCCGTTGGACCACATGCTACTGTTAAAGTTATCCAAAATCATTGTGTCATCTTTATGTAATTCGATTTTTGAAACTGCTCGTACAATCCTTTAAAACTGCTCGAACAATTAGGTGATTAAACTTGGTTTGCGCTACCTTCGGCATTGATAGTATGTAGAGTAGGTGGGTGCCATTAGTAGAAGGCTCGCTGTATTCGATGACTTCGATGATGTTATTTGGCCTTGGCCATTTGGCAAGCTCGGACTAATTCACCTATATCTTCCTTTAGTATCGTCACCTTGTGCTGTATTTCTTGTGAGGACTTAGCTTGAATGTTATCCTAAGGGATAATTACAAACTATTGACTTAAATCTAACGAGTTATTTTAAAGTAACATGTTAATTTAATAAAATAATCAAGAAGTCATTATATAAAGCTTTTAAGATTCAATATTATTGGCCGAAAACAATTTTAACAATATTATATTCTATAAAATTTTGAAAAAATATTAGAAATCATTAAGTAGTTTTGTAGTATTCAAATTGTTTACTAAAAGATACCTATATAATTTTCTAAAAACATTATACCATACATGACTATTTTTTAATGCCAAAATTTTTACATTTTTACTTTATAAAATTTTGAAAATAATTTTAAATGTAATTTTCTTAGCAAAATTAAAGCAGAGAATAATAAGTCAAAAAATAATAAGCCGAAATTTTCACGTTTTTTCTGATCATACAAAATTTTGAAAATGATTGAAAGATTCTTTAATATAAAAATGTCTATATTCTAGCGGTTAGTAGCAATTGATTAGTAGTAAGGAATGAGTGGAGTTCGGGAAGACGGAATACGTTTCTTTGGATCAATCGAATAACAGGGAAGTGGGATGTTTTATGTTTTGTTAGTAGTGATTTTTATTAGTTTTCGATTTTGTTTTTATTGTTTTTTTTTTATTTTTTTATTTCTTTCTTTTTTTGTTTTTGGATACCATTGTGGGTATCAGGATAGGGTTTTGTACCGTTTATGGTACCATTTTTTTTTTTTTTTTTTGATTTGTAATATTTGTGACCCTTATCTTGGGTAGTTTTGTGATTGTGAACCCTGTTTGGGTTTATATTTTTGTGGGTAATATTCATTTTCATTCTTATTTTTTTCTTTTGTTTGTGACCCTTATTTTTGGTAATTTTTTTAATTGTGAACCCTGTTTGGGTTTATATTTTTGTGAGTAATATTCATTTTCATTCTTAATTTTTTCTTTTGTTTGTGACCCTTATTTTGGTGATTGTGAACCCTGTTTGGGTTTATATTTTTGTGATAATATTCATTTTCATTCTTAATTTTTTTGTAATATTTATACACCAGGAGGGTGTTAATTGGCGATTATTTTCGGAATGCAGGTGTGAACTCAGATGACATAGGAAGGGTCATGTTAATCCCTTTTAGCCATAGCCTTTAGCCATTGCTACAGCCTACTCATGGCATGAACACCTTCACCGTCAATTAAAGCCATAGATTCTTGGTGGAGTTGAACCACTTCGAAGACCATCCCTCGGACCACCGAGAAAACTGGAATTGAACCAGTGTGATGTATCGAATACAAATATTGAACAATTTGCACCCAGACCGCCCGGGACCAGATATCTATGCATGAGCCATCTTACCTCTTGACCAATAATCGCTTTTTATTATTAAACATTTTTTATGTCAGATTTGTGGAATTTCTTTCCACTCTGTGTAATTACAGTAACGTTTCTATCTTGAGAAACAATTTCTTTTTTGTATATTGGTTTTTCTTTGCTTTTAATTTGTTTGTTTGATATAAACATTTCGTCACCAATAGTGAAATCATGTGGGGGCGAGCGAGTTTTGTTGTTTCTTGCATTTCTAGTTTCTTGTTCATGTAGTAGAAGAGCCTTAATATCGTCGTATGTGCGTTCCCTAAAGTTTGACAACTCTTGATAATTTATTCTGGCAGTTCTATTAAGGAAAATATCAGCAGGTTTTCGCTTCGTAACTGAATGTATGGTGTTGTTATACCTATCCACGGTTATAGCGACGCGTTCCTCAGGGGTCAGTCTAGGGAGCTCTTTACAAAGACAACGATAAATTTCAATCAAAGTGGAATGCAGCCTCTCAACCTGTCCGTTTACCTCACTACGTTGCGTCGGCGTTTGATATATTTCAATACCTAAGGACCGAATGTAGTTTATAACAAGGGGGGTCAAAAAACCACGCTCGTTGTCCATAACTAAAGCACGCGGAACCGTAAAATAATGGAGAGCAATAGTTAACATCATTTTTAGATGTGGAGATGACCTATTTTTAATTGGAAATAATTTTGCAAATTTAGTAAATTTGTCTATACAACTTAGAAATTTCTGTTTTTCTATATCAAAAATATCAATGTGAAGGATTTCGCAGGGATAATTCGGGATTGGAGTGGGTTGCATATGTGGTTTTGAAGGATGTCTGTCATACTTGCTAACTTTACACGTTTCACATTGTTGAATGTATTCTCGAATTTGCCTTGACATAGCGGGAAAATAAAATTTCTCAAGAATTTGCTCCCTGTTCTCACGTGCGTTGCGATGAGCACGTTTATGTTCCTGTTCTATGATGTTGAAAATTCTATCGGTTAACGTAACATCCTCAACCATTCGTTGTGTTATACGGATCCTGTATCTATAAAAATGATTAGTATATACATCCTATAATGAGGGAATCGAAGATTCCGGGATTTTAATACCGTTTATTACATTAGGATTTAAAATTCTTTTTAGCACATCAATTAGGGATGCACTATTTATTGTAGGTAATGTTATAAAAAATCTCTTGTAGGCTTCATGTGTCACTTCACTACACTCAAAACTCACCCCCTGTCGTAGAATTATGTGATTTCTAAATATTTTTATTGGTGACTCCACTACTTAGCGTTGTAGTTGAGATTACTTAATGAACATGTTAAAGGTTCGTGGTCGGTATAGATTTTTATTGGCCAGACTCCAAAAAAATCCTCAGAGTTTTGTTCATTTGATGATTCCGCGTTACCTTCTTCAACTACATCTTGTTCCTCTTCCTTTTCAGAAAGAGTATGATATAGTCTTTGTTGTGTTGGATTGGGTCTATTCATATAATTCACATTTCTGGTTTGTATAGAAGGATCCACCTCCATTTTCTCCACCGGAAGATATGACATAGAATTTTGGTTTCCTTTCTGTAAATAACGATGATCCGCTGAAACTTGTTGGCGATGATCTAGGGAACGCCAGTGTGGTTTCGGTGGCAATTGTGGAGGCTTATTCTTAGTCTGGTATGACGTAGTACTTGACAGACTGTTAATAGGTAATGAGACTCGATTGTTAGGGGAGGGGTTGTGAATGGAGGAATTCCGAAAATCAACATTTTGCATCTCCAGGCAAGCTGTATAAGCTTCGGGTAAAGTTTTTGGACGCTGTATAAGCAACATCCTGGACATGTCTCCACTGAGACCCCGAATAAAAACATCCAATGCTCTGTTGCGATAAGTCTCTATAAGAACTCTCACTGTCTCTTCCGAGTAAGACTCGGTTTTTATTTTATTTAAGATTAATGAAAATTGATGATTAACTTTAGCGTAAAACTCATCAACCTTCATCCCTCTTTGGTTGAGACGGTGCAACTGGTGTTCCAGAGTACGTATGTCTCTTTTATCTGCATAGTGTAGTGACAGACATTCTTTAATTTTTGACCAGTTGCTGTCAAAAATATTGTACGAAATAAGTGCAGAATCGGCTGCACCCCTGACCTTTTGTCTTATATGTTGGAGGATTGCTCGGTACAAGGGTTTATCCCTTACTACCGAAAAATCTGACAATATACTTTCAACAGAGTGAACCCATGACACATATTGTACTGGGTTTCCGTCGAATATCTGTAGTTCTTTCACACAATCAGGCAGACGACTAATTTCCCTAATATCATCAAGGGTTGTGGGAGCCTGTGTCACTTCCTCGTCAACTGCATTTAGGCGGTTGTCAGTCGAGGCCGCTGCTTCGTTTAAGGCATTTAAATGTGACACTTTCCTTTCTAATACATTAATCTTTTCAAGTAGAGCATTCACCGCTCCAGTAATTTGAGTGACATTAGACCTCAGTTCATCCATAGTTAATGTAA